>NC_142173.1:1962141-2192842 GCF_029865625.1 Vigna umbellata | reverse complement strand
CTATATTTTTTAGGATAGAAAAGGATGTCTTTACCTGGGCCTTGACCCTATATTTATAGAGCTTATGGCAATCAAGCTCATTAATTCATATTTGATATGTCAATAAATCCAATAATACTTGCTAATACACCTACTAATTGTTCATTAATATCATATTCTTGTGCAATATGATCTGTCAATCACTCATAAATGTAATAAATATGCATATGATACTGTAATTACTCATATTAATTATCCATTAATGTCCTTAAGTGTGCCTACCAGACCGACCGACGTCCAAATGGCCGATCTACTGTCCTCACGACCGATAGTCTCTTATCCTATATAGTACATATGTCATTTCCACAAACACTCAAAACCAAAATCTCATTCTCCTATTTTACCAATTTTAAAGCGTTGAATCAGATTCTCAAACCAAACTAATACCAACATGGGGGCTTTGTGGAAATTTCGCTGAACTATATAGCTATTGTAAATTTATGAGGCACTAGATACTTAAACAAATAAAGGAACTTTTAACAATAAGTATTTCTTCTCCATTTTTCTAAAAAGAGTATCATAAATGTAAATTACAAGATAAATCTTGAAGATCAAATTTGATGCTGTACAATGTTAGACTTCATTGGGTGATAATTAATTTCTGTCAAGGTATTTAGTTGACCCTTTTTAATGTTGGAAAATGATACTTGAACAACCTCTTTTGACAACATTTAGACACGGGACAAGTGTCTAAATGGGATTGGTCCACGTGGAAAATCAAAATGAAAATGAAATCTGACGTGGAAAGGGGGTGTGCAGGGTTTTCAAGATCTGCGTTTCAAATTTGAAATTGAGTTTGGAAGAATTGTTGAGAGAGAAGCGCGAAGGTTGAGAGGGAGACTGTGACCTAGAGAGAGAGGCCGAGAGAGTTGGAGAAAGGGAGTTCGAGAGAGAGAGTGGTCCGACGGAGTGCTTGCCGGAGTGCCCGCCGGACAACGTTGAAGGGTACCGATTCACGGTCGCCGGTACCGATTCACGACCGTTATCGATTCACGGCCGCCGCAGCTCCGACGTTGGCCAACGAAGCGAAGACGGAATCGTGTTCCGTCCGGCCCAGCGAAGTAGGGGCGCGTTCAAGGTCTCGCTTCGTCCCACCTCCTTCCGTCCCTATGCCGGAGTGCCGCCGGAGCATCGCCGGAGAATCGCCGGAGTGTGGACTGTTCGGTGGACGAAAAAGAGGGGTTTTCCAGGTTGTTAGTCCAACCCACACAATTTTTCTTCGTCTGTGTTCAAACCGGCACACCTTGTGTTCACTCAAGGTTCGTTTTTTTTATTCGAGTGGATTGAAGCTTTAATATAATATATGCATGATGTTGTTTGTAAGCTGTAAAAATATGACTTGTTGGATGGCGGTGGAATGTTGTTTATGTATGATGGAGGTGGTTTGTTAATAGTATTTGTTGGATAAATTAAATGTGTGGTGATTGATACTATGGACATGAGAACATAAACATTCTTCCTTTGACGATACTGAAAATGTGTCTCCAAAGTGGGAAAATTTATGGAATAGACTTTTGTAAGTTTTCTTTAAATTAAAAGATTGATAGACAGTCTTGGTTGCATCTATTATTTCATGAGGGGTTAACTTTAGTTGGAGGGAGATTTGTCTTATTTTAGATGCAGTGTTAGTAGTAACAATTTATCTTACGTAAATAGAAGGTGCAAGTGAAATGTCTTGATCAACTGCAGTACTTATCAATTACTATGGGTACACATTAATAGAGTTTGGAGCTACTGGATTTTGATGGTATACATTGGAAATAAGGAAAAAATTGTTTGATGTCACCACTGTTATTATATTTAAAAGCTAATAAAAGATTTAAAGGTTAACGAAAGGTCCCTCACGGAAAATGATTTATTTAAAATAAATAAATTAAGCTTATGGTGGTAAGACCTTTAATGTATGTATCACTTTAAGTAGTGCTATATGTATAAGTGTCTGATCGAAAAGTAATTGTTAAGAAGTAAAACAGGGTCTTTATTTAATATTATAAGGATAAGAATATTCAAGTGTTCTTAACTAAATGATGATATCATGTTTAAATTTTAGATGAATGATATTAATTTTAATGCTTTAATTATTGTATTTTGATATGGTATATGCTTTGTGTATAGGTGGTAAACGTTAACTCACCCATACTTTTCTGTTTGCTTATCTAGAGATGGAATCAAAACCCCTCATACTCACACCATGGAGCTTAGGCCTTATATTGAGGAACCCATTTCAAATGATGCAGCATCTTTAAACTTTATGTCTCTTGATCTTCGACCAAGAGTCATACATGATTTTACTGTCTAATAGAGATGCAGTCAATGAATGTTGGAAAACATTAGAGTATCACTATGCTACTGCTGATCGAAAAGCTGCTTCATTGCATTTATTGGATCCCTGGTCCATGAGGTAACCTACAAGTTTATCTTCGGTGCACAATTTCAATATTTCTCAATTTTAATGCCTTATTTCTTAACCAATATTATGTTTTGATATCATGGTATCAGTTCAAACTCTGAATATGGTAATTGTTTATTGTTAGAGAGAATGATCTATTTGTTGCTTTTAACTATCTTAGAGAGAGAGAGAAAAATTATTGTAAGGTGTTCTAAATCTCATTGACACTGTAATTCTAAGTCTTGGAATTGATGTGTACTTTGTATTTATAAATTGATTTAGTAGTTTGGAAAGTAAAGTTGATTTTGGCTTTTTGCAGGCCCATAATCTTGAATTTTTTTTGGACATTTGTTTAATCGTTACAAAGACAACAAACCGTTCTTGTAGGTTCAACACGTGCATACTTCAATCCAACCGAACTCGTAAGTTTTTAATCTTGTTTTTTTTTTAATTATAATATTTGTTTGTTTCATATAAGTAGCATTTCATTATTTGTATTTTGGACTTTTTTTGATGTAGATATGATTGTGGAGTTATTTTTTTGAAATTTATGGAGTTGTGGGATGTTGTTCAGAAATATGAAGGCAAAACAATATCCAATTACACTAGTGTAAGTTATCAACATTTTCATGGTGTGTCCCTTTGATTGAACATTGGCATTATATTGATATTGTGTGCATTTTTTTTCTTTGTAGGAGGAACTACAAGAGGTTAGGGAGAAGTATGTGTGTGATTGGATTTTGGATGTTGACATTGTGTGGAGGAATGAAGTGTTGCAACATTTAGGGTTGTTACAAAATGGATAGTACGAATGTCATTTTGGATTTCTTATCACTATTGAAATTGTGATGATTAGGTTTGAATGTACATATTTTTTGTTACAAATCATCAAAGAAATGTTCAATAAATGACATAATCAATGGTTGAAGATCATTTGCATGTCCAATAAGTGTTAAAAAAAATTCATTAAAAAATCAATGTCATTTTGAAAGTTGAACTATCTCTGCAAAAACTTTGCCTGAATTCCCCACTTATTTGGTCTTTGCTACCAATGTTGTTTCTGTACAACGATTTTTACAAAGAATGGTTCCTTGGGCATTGTCAACACTCAATTTCGTCCGGGTTGATTAATAAATTTACTTTCATCATAAAGAAAAAATAAAATAAAAAAAATAAAATAAAATAAAATAAAATAAATTAATAAAAAAAAGAAGGAAGAAAGGACGTTCGGCTTTTGACTGTTGTGACCGTTCGTCCTCAACTGTGAGCCGTTAGGACGTTCGGCAATTCTCGGCTTCTACCGCTCGTCCTGACCTATCATCCTCACCAACCGATCGTCCGCTGCTGTGCATCCTTATTCTCTAAACCTTTAGGACGGTCGGCATTTCTAAGCCTCAACCGTTCGGCCGCTGGTCCTCAACGATCGTCCAATCATTATTGACGTTCGGTTTCTCCCACTAGGTGCAACCGTTCGTTCTTCTTGACCAATATCAATGACGTTCGGCAATCATTAGACTCAAGCGTTCCTGCACTCGATCACCCGACTTCGCCGTTCGGTCATCCTTGGCCCATGTGCTTAAGCGTTCTACCGTTCAGCCTTGCAGCGTTTGGTTTTGAGCGATCGGTCCAGTATAGCGTTCGGCAGATTGTGTGTTGAGGCGCTCATCAAAACAGAGTCAATCTCGAGCGTTCAGTCTGTGTGATAGTGATTTTTGAGCGTTCGGTTTTGGCGTTTGGGGGACTGTTAGCGTTCGACCTGGACCAGTTTGTTTTACCTTGTGAACGTTCGGTATGAGCATTCGTTCATCTTCGAGAACGGTCGTTCGTGTGGCACTCCCGTATTTGACCGAGCGTCCAAAAAGTAGTGGTGGCTTTTAAAATCGGTCCGAGCTTTCCTGCCACTGTCCGCCATTAGCCATCTGAAGAGCCACTCATAGTATGGGTTTCTGGCAGCGTTTTAAAAAAAAAAGGGGGAAAGAAGAGAATCAAGTTGCTGGACTTCACCTGAGTCTGCCTCCCATTCACCTGGCTCCCACTCACGTTCAACACCCTGCCTCCCACTCACCTCTGCTTCCCACTCACCTTCAACACCCTGGCTCCCCAATAATAAAATGTGAATGCATAATGGATACCAGGAAAACATCATGGTATATCTATAGTTGAAAATTTCTGCTACAAAAATGATTCTAAGACCTCATTTATTAGATTAATTTTTGCTGCAACAGGACTATAATACGAGTGTTGATCCATGAAACAAAGAATTCAAAGAGTGCCTGACAATCATTAATCAACTAGCACTGGCTCAGTTTTTTTCAGCCTATTTTGAAGCACTTTGAACAACTTGTTAAATGGTAGGTGTAGTTTTCAAAACTCTGATCAATAATATGATATTCAGAGAGCAATAATTCAAATCATCAATAACAAAAGAAATTTTTATGGAAATATAAGAAATTGAGCACACAATATTGGTAGAGTTCCTTACAAAAAGTTCACAATAAAACTACTTACTAAGCATGAGGGCCAACGTCAATACAAAACATTAATAAATTCGATAGGACTTGAGTTCCAAACTTGATTTATTGGTACAATTCAGAGAAAAATTAAATAAATTAAATAATAAGCCAAGTGAACAAACAAAGCCAATATCCTGGGATCAGTGACTGACTAATAAATTTAAACAAGTTAACAACAACATGGTAACACTGACTGCCTCATGGTTGTTTTGAGGATGAAGAAGATATATCCTTTTGCCTTTTTTTGAAGCGGGAGTATTGCCGAATCTTTCGCAGCAGAAACAGAACGAGTGCAACAAGAGAGACAACACCACATGAAAGATATAGGCCCCAAAAGCTAATCAAGTGAAGCTGATAAGGCTTGGAGTTGCTTGTCCTTTCTTCAGGACAACCCATTTTACAGAACCACCTCTCCTGTATCCTATGACGACCTTGAGAAAGAAAAAGAAAACAGAAACTATTAGACTTTGGAGTAAGTTGTTTCATTACGATTTTTCTTAAACAGGGTTAAGAGGCTGAACTTGAAAAACAACAAAATAACATGGATTTTCAACCCCTCTTTTTCGTCCACCGAACAGTCCACACTCCGGCGATGCTCCGACGGCACTCCGGCACAGGGACAGAAGGAGGTGGGACGAAGCGAGACCTTGAACGCGCCCCTACTTCGCTGGGCCGGACGAAACACGATTCCGTCTTCGCTTCGTTGGCCAACGTCGGAGCTGCGGCGGCCGTGAATCGGTAACGACCGTGAACCGATATCGGCGACCGTGAATCGATACCCTTCAACGTTGTCCAGCGGGCACTCCGGCAAGCACTCCGTCGGACCACTCTCTCTCTCGAACTCCCTTTCTCCAACTCTCTCGGCCTCTCTCTCTAGGTCACAGTCTCCCTCTCAACCTTCGCGCTTCTCTCTCAACAATTCTTCCAAAATCAATTTCAAATTTGAAACGCAGATCTTGAAAACCCTGCACACCCCCTTTCCACGTCAGATTTCATTTTCATTTTGATTTTCCACGTGGACCAATCCCATTTAGACACCTGTCCCGTGTCTAAATGTTGTCAAAAGAGGTTGTTCAAGTATCATTTTCCTTTTAATTAAGTACTTTTTTTTTTCTTTTTAACTACTGTTTTTCACAAATCTTAAATTTAACATTTTAGAGAAGCCAAACTTAATACACTTAGTTCGATCATTTTATAGTTTCTTTTAATTAAATATGTTATACATTTTGGTCCTTATAAATAAGATTTTGCTCTTAGTCCAAAATAAACGTTTATTTTCATTCGTTCTCTATTAAAATAGGTAAGATATAATTCTTGTTCTTTAAGAAACTCTGTCTCATTTTGTTCTCTTATATTTATGTAAAAAGAAAATACAAAATAGGTAAAATACTTTTAAAAATTAAAAACATATTAATCCTTAAACTATAAATTAAAGGCAGTGCTTCCTTTATATTTTAAAAAATAATCTGCCTTCTTCGATTAAAGTACTTTAATTCAAATCTGGTAATAAATTTATTTTCCGTGGGGTTTTTTTGAATTCATGTTTATAATTTACTTTGAAAATGAATATTTTTTAACTAAAAACAAGACATTTTTTAAATCATTGTATATGTATAAACATTAACTAATAATTAAAAAAACCTTTGTAATCATTATTCTTCTTTTAGAATTTTAGCTTTAAAAAAAATTAGAATTTGTTTATCCCACCCAATTATTGTTGGATCATTTGCTTTTGCTTGGAAGATTTTTCCACACACACACACACACATATATATATATATATATATATATATATATATATATATATATATATATAATATGTATGTATTGGCAATAAAAGAAAGAACTTGAAAGATTCACTAAATGAGAAAAAAATAAGCAAGTTATATCTTATCAAAGTTAATTATGACCAGCAAAAATATTAGAATATACTAATGGGAACTCATCTAAATCTTTACATTTATATACTGTATTAATAATGTTAAATTTGTCTTTTTATCAAGCTACTTTTATTTTTCTCAAATGAGATGATGATACGTTGTATAAAAATAGACATGTTGACACTTGCAGGATGTGATAGCGTTGAAATGCTCAAAGCTTTGATATATAAAAGAAGAGTCATTCTCCTTGCACCTCACCACCCTCGTCCTGCACCTCCAAAAAAAAATTTAATTCCAAAGTGTGCCCTTGTCACAGTCAACGAGGAGAGAGAAAAAAATAATTTAAAAAGGTTCACTCAATTTGAAACCCTAAAACTTATCTCACTCCCTTGCCGCATCTCACCTCACTCCCTGCCGCATCTCAGTAACACCCCCTCCTTCCTCCCTCTTTTTCTCTCCGTCATCTGTCTCTGGCATCCGCTGCTTTGCTCGTGTTCCTCGTTGGCGTCCAGGTTAGTAGCTTCCATCATGTAATATATTTATTTCCTGTTATGTGCTTGGTTGGGTTCGTGGGTCGTGATTGGGTTCGTGGTCGTGATCGGATCGGAGCTCGCTGGAGGTGCACGCCGCAGTTGGAAGTGCGGCAAGGATCAGAGCCGCAGTTGGAAGTGCGGCTCGCTGGAGGTGCACGCCGCATTTGGAAGTGCGGCAAGGATCAGAGCCGCAGTTGGAAGTGCGGCTCGCTGGAGGTGCACGCCGCAGTTCGATCTGCGGCAAACGTATAACCGGAGCACAGAACCGGACTTCGATCTGCGGCAAGGAGAAAACAGAGAGCGGATTTAAAAAATGGCGTTTTTCAGACTTAGTTTTTTTAATTAAATATAGATAATATATGTGATTTGCAGTTTTCGTTTGAATTTGAATTGAATCTTGATCTGTTCGTGTCCTCCATGTGCAGTTTTCGTTTGAATTTGAATTGAATCTCGAAGTGCGGTTGCGTACCTTCGCCGGCGCAGAGTCTTCTTCCTCTTCCTCCTGCCGTCACGCTGCTGTATCTCCAAATCTTACAATTCAATCCAATTCTAGTAAACCATAAATTACTTGCTACAGTGAAAAACCATGAACAGTGCACCTAAGGGACCTCAGGGTTTATAAAGAAGGAATATTTTTGTGTTTGTGGTTGGGAGTTAGAAAAATGGTTGGGGGTTAAAAAAATTTAATTTATTAATTACCGTTTTGACTTTTTATTAATTGAAGGGTAAATAGGTAAATTTGGGGGTGCAGGATGAGGTGAGGGAGGTGTAGAAAGATTCACTCGTAAAAGAAAAAAAGAAGAAGGATATTGCTGAATTTTGATGGTACAGTAGTGGCGGCAGCCCCATTAGTAAATGACTTATGGTCTTCCATTCAGTCATTGATTGTTAATGGAAAATTCATTATGCGATTGTGGACTTTTATCTAATCTACGGAAACAAAACTGATTATGATTATACCTTTTAGCATACAATTTTCTCAGATTTTTCTGCAACAAATACTGTATAATCTATGGCATTCCTGCACATTGTACAGGGCCGAAAGAACATTTTATATTATTAAAAACAAATTTCAATTAGTAACAACCCTCTGCTATTTTACAAATTTTCATGCACCTTTCAACTCTCAAATTCTCTGGAAAAACGAGTCATCAATTACCTCACCACATCCTACATCTACTCTACTACTTCTACTGTTACTATACGCATCGTTGTCGCTAACAATGTTATAATCGCTCAATTACCGTTTTCAAATTACCACATAATTAAGCTAATGATCGGTACTAATTCAAGTGAATGTAAATATATTGGAAATTTAAGTGTGAATTAAGTCTTATGGAATAAAAATAAGAAAGTAGCACAATATATAAAAATGAAAGACCTATTAATCTATTGTGTTTTTAGTAATGATAAATTTATCAATGTTATTAATTTTTCTGTGAGCTTATTTTATTCAACAAAATATATCTATTCCTCCCAAATTGACTGTCTTAACGATAAAATCAATTTTCAAAATTTAAAAATGTCACCGAGCACATCAAAATAACATGAAAAGAAACGAAATTTCACAAAGGAATACAAAACAAAACCTACATTTCCAGATAAAATATTTGGTTCGTGAACAGTACTTAGACATATGGCATACTGAAAAACATTATTTAAAAGGAAAACTCTCTTTACCTAAAAAACGGGACAAAAACATTTCCATTTTATTTGTTGAAACAACATATGTGTCTAGAATTTGTAGTTTCCCGTCTTGGAATGGTACTATCATGAACTCTTATTAAACTCTAATTAAGGATGGCCAACCAAGACCTAACCCACATGATTAGGGCCAACCCTGATGCTTACACTTCAGTTCCTAATATTAATTATTAGGTTTTGCATATAAATTCACCGGTTCCTTAAAATACCACATAACTTCTTAGGTTATTTATATGTACAACGCATATATATTATATATATATATATATATATATATATATATATATATATATATATATATATATATATATATATATGTGTAACATCCTATTTCCAAACAAAGTTACGTTGGTTGAGGACCTGATTAATTTATCAACCTTTTACTGTGAGAAAGGAAGAATTGTTATGGAACAGCCAAGTATTTAACTTATATACGTGTAGTAGGGACAAGACAAGACCCAATATAGCTAGTACAATTTCTGGTCAACAATTGCAAGATATTTCATATTAATAGCCAATACAAGTTGGATTAGGACAAGTACCTGAGTAGCCCTGAGAAAATATCAAATGTTTTACCATATATACTAAGAAGTTTAATAAATTAGTTTGTTAATAATGGAAGAGGACGAAATAAGCTTGGCACAGTGAAAAGAAAAATGTTTTAACTGAGAAATAAATGAAGGTAGGAGAGTGATTAAAGAAAATGATAAGATGAGAGAGAGAGAGAGAGAGAGAGTTGTGAAAAATGAGATATGTTAATATTTAATGAAGATTAAAAAGGAAAGAAGGAGGTGGGTTCCTTACGCCCAACGCATCTTGGTGGTTCGGGTTCGGCGCTAGGTTTGGGTGAAGACTTTGTGCGGATAAGAACGACCCCTACCCTCACTCGTTTTCTCTCTCTCTAAAACGCCATCATCTACCGCTTCCAAGTCCTACAAGAACCCATTCCCTCCCTCATAGCCCCCACTCTTCTCCACTTCTCAAACTTCAAACTTCAAACTTCATCACTCTTCCCTCAAACCACAAATCACATTCTCTCCAAACAAACTCTCCCTCCGACCAACATGGCTATTGAAAACCATGACACCACTGTCAGAGAAATCAAGCCCAAGAACCGGAGAATCATGGTATGCAACCTTACTAGATTCTTTCAATCGACTTCCTCTTCATGGCTCTAGCTAATGTTGTTTTCTAGTTTTTTTCTCGTAGAGGCATTGGGGTTCTGTCTTTTGTTTTGTTCTTATTTGGAGGGTGATTAAAGTAAAGTTTTTGGTTTTGATTGTTTTGAGCAGGGTGCTGGAGGTCCCGATGATGAGGACAATAGATGGCCACCATGGTTGAAGCCACTGCTCAAAGAGAGCTTCTTTGTTCAATGCAAGTTACATGCTGATTCTCACAAGAGTGAATGCAACATGTATTGCTTGGACTGTATGAACGGCCCTCTCTGCTCTCTCTGCCTCGCCCACCACAAGGATCACCGTGCAATCCAGGTTTGTCACACCATTCATCATTTTTTTGAAGTTTTGCACAAAAAGTTTCTATCTGACACATTTTGGTTCAGGTCTCAAACAGTCATTGTTTATCAAAATCACCCCTTTTCCTTTTATGGGGATACTTAGATTCTTTCCCAATTTTTTCTAGATTTTTGGCCAAAAGTCCCACCTTTCCTTCCTTGCAAAAATTTCGAACTATCATTAATTGGTTTCTATTTTCAATTTCTGTGGTCAATTGTCCCTCGTCCAACCGTTTCCTGCATTTACCAACTCCTAGAATGGTGTGAAAGTAACCACACGGTGGAAGAAAAAATGTCAGCTTTTGGTGGTTTTTAGTTTTTCTCAACGCGTGTAGTGTGTCTCACGTTTAACCATTCTCTTCTGATGTTTTTTTTTTTTTTGTTAACTGTTGACAGATTAGGAGGTCCTCATACCATGATGTGATCAGGGTTTCTGAGATTCAGAAGGTGTTGGACATCACTGGTGTCCAAACCTACATTATCAACAGCGCAAGGGTGGTGTTTTTGAACGAGAGGCCTCAGCCAAGGCCAGGAAAAGGGGTCACAAACACATGTGAAGTCTGCGAGCGAAGCCTTCTTGATTCTTACCGCTTCTGTTCTCTTGGTTGCAAGGTATTCATACTACCACCAATGTCTTTCATTCCTTGTTTAATCTTCTGACTTAGGAATTTTGCAAAAATGAAAAAAGGCAAACTGGGAAAATTTGGACTTTGCTTTGCTTTCTTTTCAAGGAGCAAAGAACACCTTTTAGTTGAAATGAGTTGACTTTTTATCACAGCCATGAAAATGGGTACCCTTTGGTTCACGGGACTCTTGGATCCTTCAATTTATTCTTTTGCCTTAATTTCCTCAGAGCATTAAACAACCACCCGCGTTTGAAATCTTGGGATTTGAATGTTGACTTTTAACCTTTAATTAGTCTAACTCTAATGTCCTCAACAACCTTAATTTTCATGGTCCGTATTAAATTTTTTTCATTAATCAATGTGAATATGGATTGCAGATTGTTGGGACATCTAAGAACCCACAGAAGAAGAAGAAGCAGTCAACGGCAATGTCATCAGATTCTGAGGATTCATACAGTAGCAACAGCGTCCATGGCCTGCAGAAAAACTGCAAAGTTCAGAGCTTCACACCGTCCACTCCACCTCCAACTTCGGTTAATTACAGAACTGCCAAGAGAAGAAAGGGAATACCGCACCGAGCCCCAATGGGGGGACTAATCATAGAGTATTAGATAGTGGGTATTTTTAGGTTATTTGCTATAATGCCCTTGGATATAAATATAATGCTAATGCAAGTGTTTCGACGAGGTTTCACCGTTCCACTACTCGAGCTTTTCTAGGCCAGTATTGGAACTGTCACCTTCTGTTCTTTAATGTTTCCTGTAGCAGTTTCTAGCGTCTTGTATATAATTATATATATATATATATATATATATATAAAGTCCAATAGAACTGGAAAAGGGTGAAGAAGTAGTGAAAATAAGACACCTGTGAAATAGTTGATGGTGCAGTGATCAAAACAATGGCGTGTAGCAAAATAATAGGCAAGGCTCTTTTCGACCTAGCTAAGATGATGATAAGGACTTATAGGTTTGGTTTCTAAGGTAATTATACCTAAGTTTTGGGGTAGAGGATGTACATAATGGCTAAGTGAGTTGGGGATGAGGACAAATGAAATGATGACAATGTACTTCTTGAAAATAGGTAGTATGTCTAAATTATATGAGAATAGCACAATAAAGATCTATATTATTGCAAATACTTTTCTCCTTTTTTATTAATTAATTATAATTTCCCAGTATTAAAATGTTACCTTTGTCTAGTGGCGGTGAATGGTGGTAGTGGCGAAGGTAATACAAGCTTCCAACGAGTGGGTCCACTGCAGCCGGCTTAAATGGGGAGGGTTCGTCAGCGTTTACACGTGTCAAACGTTGATTGGGATTTGGGAAAGCCAAGTTGTATTGGTTCTCGAAAACAGAGAATTGGTCAGCCGCCTCTATTAAAAAGAAAAACGATAATTCTATGGGCGGTTCCCTACTCTTGGATCTGACGGATGACATTGAGCACTATTGACGGCTTCGATCTCTTGATGTTCTCTCGATCATGGGGGTAGATTCCCCGAGGCAGAAATCGTAGGGCTTGGAGTGTTTGATCGAACTTTTGAGTAGTGGGCGTGTAAAATGAACGTATTATTATTAGCTAAAGCATAGATGGGGTTTGTCGTAAACAGAAGAGGTTAGTGCGACTTATTGGGAACTTTCTTGGCTTGGCAAATTGTTGATGGGTCTAATAATGAGATAATAAAGTTACAGCTATTAGTGGAGTCATTCTAAACGTGTTCTTTTACCGCAAGGACTTCGATCCTACTCCCACTGAACTAAAGCATTTTTGTTAAACTTCCTGAATTTGGAAAAGATGTGTCATCCCCTGCAAAGAGAAACAAAATAATCACGGTCAGAGAGACCCCCATTTTAATTGTTCTAACGTGAAATGTTTCCTGATGGAGAATGCCTAAGATTTTAAGGAAACTGTTTTGACTTTTCATTTTCAATTAATGTTTCTTAGACTGTAAGATTTTAGATCCATTTTACAAAAAGTTTAAGTAATAAATGATACCTTCAATTAGCCACACTGAACCATACATTCATCTCATTTAGTTAAAATGGACTGTTGTGTTTGTTCCCAAGTTTAAAAATGAAATGTAAAACTCAATATACAATATAAGAATCAGCAAAATGTGATGATGAGCAGTTTTATTACCAGGTCATTTAACTAATATTAAGACTCCGTTGACTCGGCTCAAAAAATAATTAAAAATACCAAAAATATTATTTTAAATATATTTATTTTTAAAAGGTAAGACAATATTTTAAAGTATTTTTATTTTCAAATTTTTGAGAAATAAGAGATAGAGATTTCCAAATCCCAATCCAATCCCCCAACAGGTGAAGGCCGTTAAGTGTCTTGTCACACCTTTTGATTTCCTTGTACATGTTTTACCCGTCTAATGTGTTATTAGTTAAAGTTTATTAGCGGGTTTTTAACTTTATTGCTTTAGACCGACTTCGGCATGCTTTTAGTCTCACGTGCGTGCTACCGTCACACGTTTAACGTGGAGAAATGCCTGTTCAACACGTTACTTTTTACTACTTCCGTGTTTCGCTTTTTTTTTTTTAATGTTCTTTTCTAATTACTGCCATCTACACGGAAATTATTCCTCCACGTATTATGCTATGCCCTACCACAACGTCCTCCTATGTCGACATTACATATCTTCTTTTTCAATTTTTTCCCCATAAAATAGATTAAAAACGTGATAAAAATTAACCCGGCGTTAATAAAAGCAACGGGGTTCTTAAAATATTTGAAACAATTTTAGTTGAGTAATTAGAAAGTGTTGTAATTAGGGATCATAATGCTGGAATGTGCATGCTTGACTAAAAGATTGGAATTATTAAAGGAAGGAAAATGTTGGGGAATATGTTTGATTGAGAGAAAATGATGATCGAAGGGATAACAAGGAGTTGAAAAGAAGAAAGTAAAGTGAGAGGAAGAAAGGTTTTGTTTTAGGTAATCCGGCATAGCCGAGGAGGTGATACATGTGTAGATTCTTTGATGGTCCAATTGTGACACGTGGGTGGTGCTTGTATTTTTTTAATTAGAGAAATTGTCTGTGAGAGTTGAAGACGATGGATTTAGAAGTTTGAGAAGGGTGGTGGTGCATGACCCGTGGCTTGACGTGTACGGGGCAAAAGTTTGATGATGAAGTTGTGGTTATGGGTGAAAGAGTGTGACACGCGGCAAAGAATCTTCCAGGTAATCAACACACAACCATCCAACGCATCGCTACCTACGTACTACTCTACGCTAGAACATTCTCCCACTTTTTAAAACAAAATTACATTTTACTACACTACCTATATTCTTTATGAAACATTTTAGTAGAATTAATTCGTCGAGATTTTTTAGTACAAGAATAAAGCTAAAAAGGTTTCTTTCTAATCAGCATGGGGGTTTTCATTCAACAGTTGGGTTTGATTTGACTGCGGGGGTAAAGGAACATTATTAACCCTAACACCGTTGCTTCTTTCTACAGGTTAACTCCTTGGGTGAATGTGAATGTGAAAAATGAAACAGTATTAGGTAAGAGGGGAGGCAACAAAACCATGTTACTGAGGCGAATCCTAACTATAAACGTCCCCGGAAGTAGGGGTTACATCACATTTTTCTTCCCACTAATTAAGTTAATACGAGACAAAGCTTACACAAAGGATTCCCCACATCAATAATAGAAAAAGGTATTATCTTGAATTAGGTGAGCCTCTTTAGTCTTTGCTAAAGTTTCTTCCGTGTGATTTAAGCCTTCATCCTTATTTCATTTCAACTCTCGTCACTGATGTTAACTGCTTTAGTCTTCTAAATTAAATCGCCTGTAAATCCAAAGTGGCTAAAAAGCACTGCCAATTCAACAAGCTTCAGTTTTTTTCATTTCTTTTTTTATGTATCACATCATCCTTGTTATTCATTATGAATTCCTCCTACAAACATAGATTCAACGGTTCAATTGGATTCAGTAAAATAAAGGGTAGTCTTTATCTTCCTTATCATGATTCGTTAATTTGCTCTTCAATCAATCGCCCCCGTTTTATAATTTTAGTATTTAAGGGAAAACAGGTGAACAGAAACTCACAGGTAGATTAAAAGTATATCCTCATCTATGAAGAAAGATTGTTTATAATAGGGTTACACATCAACATGCAGTCACCCTATAGTATACCTACATCACAAGTAAACGTATGTGCCAAATAATCAACTTGCTGTAGCTCAATATGGTTACGATTTATCATGGCAGACTTCAGACCAAAAGTTTAGTTCACTCTTTAAAAAAAGTAGTCGTTGAAGAGAAATACGATCTTTACCAATTCTTCTTGAATGAGTTAACTGATTACAAATACTCTTAATTCTTAGTATATTATTATATATGACAGGAAAAGGTAGTTAGTGACAGAAATATTCATTCATAATGCGCCACAAACTCTAAGCAAAAAGCATTTAAATTATTTATTTCACTTTATTGAGGCATCTTAAGTGGTTTATAGAGCCAATAGTGTGATGGAAGTGGTTTATGATGCAAGTTGTTTAAGTATTTTTTGCGGGATGCATGGTGGTGGCTGCCATGTAAGAGCACATTATTAGAGTGTGAAAGTGGTAGGTAGATATATGTGCATCTAACTCACCTCCTTCTACTTTTCCTAGTATAGATTATAGCTTCTTTCTTTTCATGACTGCCTCATAACCCGAATTTTTCTCCAAAAATGTTCCCCAACTTTACATAACTTACTTATTCACAACTCACTCTAAACTTAAACTCCGTTTTATTTTTCCTCCTTTCAACTGAAAAAGACTTTAAATTTATAGTCGGGGAATAGGAATTGTAATTTTCTACAGCATTGAATTGTCATCAAATGTAAACCTTTTGCTGAAAGAGAGAGTCATAAAACCCTGTTTTTCCGTAGCTTCAGGTGATGGTGGTCCCACTTAATGAAATTGCTTAACCCATGATGTCATTGATTTACTTACTCTTTGAATAGGACGATGATTTATAGCTAAAGCAAAAGAAGGCCTCTTTCATGGCCACCCCATCCACATCATACCAATTATCCATCTTTTATCTCCTATACATACATATATACATACACACACACACACACACACACACACATATATATATATATATATATATATATATATATTATATATATATATTCTGAAAATTGTTATCGTTATACTCGAGGATGCATGCATCGTGCACGTGGTTCATTTCTGGTGGACCTGTATGGCTGTTTACTACTCGCAATTAATTAAATGTTTAGTGATTCAGAACTTGGCAGTCACACAATGATCTGATCCATATAACAGAATCTAATTTTATTTAACATAATAAGAAAAGACGGAACTATAGGTTGAACAATGGTTACCTTTCACTGCCACAGCTTCTTAATTTGCGTTTGATTGAAAGGATTTAAAGGGAAAGAGGAGAGACAGATGATGACCTTGCCTCACTCCATTATTTGCTATTAGACAACTGATAGTAACCACGTTATTTTCTACTATTGGAACTATTCTATTTCTCATCGGTGTATATTTTTTTATGATGGGTGTAGATATATTATTTTAGTTTAATATATATATATATATATATATATATATATATATATATATATATATAAGATATTTGTATGTTTTTTAACTTAAAATCTTAAAATAAATAATTTTTAACTTTATTTTATATATCTAAGATTTTGACTCGTACTTAAATTATTTTTAACCATTTCTTTCTAAAATGTACGAATAAAACGTGACACACATAAATAATGTGTCCTAGTTTGGTGGTATCTGAAGCACAAATCAACTGAGAAAAGAAATATATCGTTGGCAGGTAATGCCTTTGAAGATCATTACATCTTCTGCTGTTGTGGTCGTTCAGAAGGAATACACACAATATCTGAACATCTTTCAATTAGTCATCCAAACATGTGTCTACATTGCAAGACACTCCTTCAGTTTGGCGTTAATATATGATACATTTACATATCTATCATGATTGGTTTTTCTAAAGAAAACGTTTGTTGGATAAAATTAAATCTTTTACAGTATATGTGGAATCATCTGTCTGTTGCAGCAGGATATATAAGTTTGTGGAAACTGCCTTCTGGGGCTGTGATAGAGTCACTTCTCCGTGGTATAATCAATTAAAAATTGGCACAAAGTCATATCCATTTATTCCTTTTGAAGTCGAAGGAAGTTAGGTCATGTCTTAAAGTCAACTCATTCATTGAATGTTTTTTTTAATTGACATGCAGCATTGATACTTTACTTATTCCTATGGCGCTGAGTTCCTGAATCAGAGTTCAAAATGGAGTTAATTAATGAAGTCAGGTCTATGCATCTTAGCGAAAACGTTAGGATTTACAAGTACACAACAGTTGGCCAAACTGGACTTGTAGATCACATGCTTTTAGACGGAAAACAAGTAATCATAGGCTTTCAAGTTTCCACATGAGAGGGTATCATCAGCGTTAAAAATTCTCCACCTTCATCTCTGTTCTTTCACATGGTTTCAGAACAAAATTAATTGGGGCGTAAAATTCAAGGTAGTTGTTGGGTTAGTGACGAAGAAAAATAAAACTAAGCAATGATGACAACCCACTCACTCCCATTTCTAGGTTTCAGAAAAATAATTCAAGCACCATTTCCTTTCACTCTCACTGTAATTAATTTTAGAGGCCACAGTGGAACTGTCTTATTTCCAACAAAATTTCACCTGGATCGATCACACCCCTTCATCAGGTTCATTGCAATTTTCTTTCATTCGCAATCTTTCCAATTAAATAGTAATGTGCGTTACGTTAAATGTTATTAGCATTGTCACTAACAATGGGATCCCCCATTGTCAAAATTGAGAATTTTTTTTTTAAATATCGTTTTACTAATTTGTTGAGATTCTAAAAATCTTATTACACTAATCTCCTCCAATTAAAAAAAAGGTATTTTTTTGTCATTCTGATGGAATTTTGTTCTAAAATTACAATAATAAAATAACTTTTTTAAAACAAAAATTGAACTTAAGTAAATTGTTAAGTGGACTCAACTTAAAAAATGTGTCATTTTAACTGAAATAAAATTGTGTCAAATTAACTTTTACAAAAATAAATTAAAGTAATTATAACGTAAAACGACTTTAATACATTTTATAAAAAAAACTAAAATTGTTACAGCGTGATATTATTTTAACACATTTTTATAAAAAAAAATAAAGTCATTATATCATCATATAAATTCATTATATTCTATAAAACACATAAGTTATATCAAATTGCAGAAAAAAATATTTTGTATGAAGGTCTTCTTAACTTAATATGATTTTATTTTAGTTAAAAACTTATTTTTATGAAAGTTATTCTTTATAAAGTTATGTCAACTTGTCCAAATTTAATTTTATTTCTTAAAGTTACTTCTTATGCATAACTATAAGGGAAAAAAACCAAGAATAGATGGGTTGTTAGCAATGGGTGGAAATTTGATTAATTTTAGCTAAGAAGTGGGAAATGAATACTACGAAGGTATGAATGCGTTAGTGTAGCAAGCGTGCAAGGCAGACAGAAACCATAAATGCGAAATATAGGACCACCTAGACTAGCCTTTTTGTTTGGGCACCAACACCCAACCACTCAAAAAGACACACGCTTCAATTCTGAAAAGGCCACTTCATGGAACTCTCCTTCCAATTTCCAATTATCCTCATACTCTAACGAATACTGAATCTCATCTGCATAGACTGGGTTTATAATCTAATGGATTGAAAAGAAATAGTTAAAGATTTTTGAAGACTGATTTAGCATTGTTAAAGAATTGAATTTGAAGTGATAGAATGAATAAGGCGTGTTTGGTGTTGCTTAGTTGCAATCCTTATAATTTGGAGTTTGTGTTGGTGGGACAGAGTTGTGATGTAAAGTTATCGACGTATCTATCTTGAGTGTATCGGATGAATGGGCAAACCATGACTTTGTCTGACACGCGCAGAATGGGTGGGAATTTTCATGCTTATATGTCACAAATCTCAAACACTCCCTCTCTTCTTTCATTGTTCTCTCCTTTTGCTCATTTCTTGCGTTTCGTCTGCCACTTCCAACATGGACTCAACAAACCATACAAACATAACATCTTCTTTACGGCTGTGTTCGTTTGAAGGTATTTCGCTGTTTAGGTGAAATATCGAAGACAGATTTGATACATAAATGATGTTCGCTTGTGACGATTTGAACGGAGGAAAAAGCGAAGATTTGCGAGATTTGCACATTATCACCATCCCGCTAATTTGAGAAGATTTGCGCTGATTTGGACAGAAAAGACTGTGTTACCCTGTACTATTATCAAATTTCCAAGCACACCGTTCAGCCATGCTTAACATAAAAATGCACATTAATAACCTGTTACAGCAGAGTGTAACCGGTTACAGAAAAGAATGAATTTTGCTTGCACGCGAACGTGTATATATTTTTTCAGTTTTTTTAATAATTATTTTAATATTATAATTTAAAAAGATATACATTTTAATAAAATTAGGTATATTATATTTTCTAATTTATTAAAAATAAGTTGATTATTTAATTTTTATAATTTTTAAACATTAATTTTATAAATTATTCATAATTTTTTTTATAAACATTTTTACAATTAAATATAACATTTTATATCACTTTTATAACTAGGGGCATTTTGGTAATCTTTAATTTCTATCAATTAAACTAATTTTTAAAATCTATCACATCAATCAAATCCTACATTAATTCTCACAAACTTTACTTCCAAATTCACTCTCAATTACTCACAAATCCACTCAAAAAAACAACTAAAAAATTACCCTCAAATCCACTCAAATTCATTCAAATCATCTCCCCCAAATCTACCCAAACGAACACAGTCTACAATTCATGACTTCACCCTTATTACAAGCAAAACCAAACATCCTATCATAGTTCTCAGAAGAATGATACTTCAAATTAAGTGAAAAAGTTTCTTAACTTATATTATAAATTACTGTTGTTACGATTGTTATTGTCATTATTATTCAAAACTCTGACATTATGTGTATGTATTTGTACGAAATCAATTTCAAGGATAAGACAGAGTAAAAGTATGCTATAAAACTATTCAATGATATCCTTAAAGTAAATCTGAGCTTTTACGAAACCAAAATTAAATGACAAAATCAAGTTGTTTAAAAATAATATACATATATTTAATTCAATTAAAATTAAAGTGAATCATATTTATCATCTTTTATTTATTAATTTTTCTTAATTTAAATTAATTTAAACTTCTCCTAATTATACCCGATTCTAGACAAGTGTGTATACATTGGGTTTTAACCCACACCTGATACACTTCTAAGCCCGAATGAAATCCAGCCCATGATATGGGAAGAGCCAAAATAAATGAAGTGGCCCAATTTAGCACCCAATGTTGAAAGTTGTTACGTGAACTATATTGATGCGTTGCTCCCTGCATCACCACCTTTTACTCCCTCCACCTTCACATTACTGTTTTGTCCTTCAGTAAAATTTTATTTTAGGTTTAATATTTTTAAACTTTTACCCACTCCCTACACATTCTAGTAATGACCTACATATGCATGCAGTGGCAAGCACACAAGCTCTTCTTTCTTTTTAACATTCGACTTCTTCCTTTCATTTTTTGGTTGTGCTGTGAGAGTGTGGTGGAGTTTCATTAGGTGGTCTGTATAGTGGGAGGTTGCAAAGGTTGGTGGTGGTTGAAGGTGCAGTGGTGAAAGGGTGAAGGTGTAGTGCAAAGCTTCGTCTAGGTGTGTAATAAACCCTAAAATAAATATGTAAACGTTAACGGATGTGAGCATCCACCGTCAGCGAATTCAACATCCGTTTAGCGTAAAACAGATGTCGATATCTGTTTTACCTTAAACGGATGTTGACATCCGCTGAAGGATGCTCACATCTGCTTAACGTTTACCTCTTTATTTTAGGTTTTTTTTTATTAATTTATTCTTTTATATTAATTTTGGAGATATTTTAATAATGTAATTTATATGTTTTGATGTATTATTTTTTAATATATTTTTGATGTATTTTAATAATGTATTTTTGAAGATCTTGTTATTAGTTTATATTTATATTTTTGTATTTTGCACGTTATATATAATTAGTTTTTAAATTTAATGTTTTTGTATAATATATATTTTTTATATATGATTTTTGTATTCTTTAATTGTTTAATAATTTTATAATTATATAAAAAATTACTTATTAGTTTAATTATATGAAATATATAATTTAATTATATTAATATTTTTATATTTGTTTGATTAGTTATTAATTATGTTAATAAGACTCATTATAATTTTATATAGGTGATTATTGTTTAAAATGGATGAATATCTTCATATGGATTCTCAAATTGGTTCTGGTTTGATATCTGATTTCTCTTCATTCATTAGCGAAGTTGTAGAGGGAGATTTGACAAATAAATTTACCACAAATGAAATATTTCGTTCACGGGAGCATTTAATTAAATGGGTAAGAGGGATGACTTATGATTTTGGATTTGTTATGGTAATAGTAAGATTTGACATAGTTACTAGTGTACTGGAAAGAAAAACGTTCGTCATACTTGGATGTGAAAGAGGGGAGAAATATCAGAAATACAAAGCCGATGTGATGGCTAGTGTATACGACACTCGTAAATGTGAGTGTCCGTTTAGATTAAAGGGTAAACCATGTTCAAATGGGGACGAATGGGCGTTGAAGGTGATGTGTAGACATCACAACCATGAGTTGGCTGAAACTTTAGTTGGTCACCCTTATGCTGGCAGGTTAAATATGAGTGAGCAATCATTACTGGTTGATATGACAAAGAGTAAAGTTACACTTGCAAATATTTTATTAACCCTCGAACAAAATAATGATAGAAATGTCACAACGATTAAACAATTCTACAACGCAAGGCAAGCGTATAAATGATCATTGAGAGGGTCCAGAACTGAACTACAATAGCTTATGATGTTGTTGGACCGAGATAAGTACATTCATTGGAGTAGGTGTGCCGACGATTCAAAGGTCGTTACTGACTTGTTTTGGACACATCCTGATGCGGTGAAATTGTTAAACTCATTTAATGTTGTATTTTTTTGGATTCCACATATAAAACAAATAGATATAGACTTTTATTGTTTGAGATTGTGGGCATGACGTCTACAGGGTTAACCTTCTCAACCGCATTTGTTTTCTTGTCTACTGAAAGATAGAGTAATTTCACATGGGCTTTGGAAAAGCTGAAAGATTTATTTTTAACATTTGAGGGTGATCCTAAAGTCATTGTCACTGACCGAGACTTGGCTTTGAGGAATGCCATTGCAAATGTATTCACTGAGTCATATTAGATGTTATGTCGATTCCACATCCTTAAAAATGTTAAAGCTAAATGCAAAATGTTAGTTCATTCTACTGAGGTTTGGGATGTGTTGATGGATGCATGGGAAAATGTTATGGATTGTGTGATGAGAGCTTGTTTGTTGAGTATGTGAATGGTCTTCAATATGTGAGCAATTCATGGCCTTTGTTCTTTGAATATGTGAATCAGACTTGGATTATTCCGTACAGTACATACTTTGTAAAGTTCTGGACGAATAGAGTAATGCATTTAGGGAACACAACCACAAATAGGTATGTTGTAATGTTATTTTATTTATTTGTTTTGTAGATAAATATTTATTTGCACTTGTTGATGGTTTTTTTATTTATTTCAAGGTTGAGTCTGCTCATTGGAGCCTGAAGAAAGTTCTGGGCAATAGTATGAGTGATTTGTGTTCTTGTTGGGATAGTATTCATAACGTCATTATCCTACAACACAACAAGATTAAGGTGTCATTTGAAAGAAGTCTGTTGCTCACGAGTGACCCTTTCAAAGGATACAAATATAGAAAACTTATTGGGTGTGTCTCTCGATATGCATTGGATCTCATTGCTGAGGAATTGGAAAGAGTGCAGCAGATAGGATTGGACTCATCAAAGTGTGGATGTGTATTGAGACGTACATTCGGTGTCCCTTGTTCATGTGAATTAACACGGTATGATCCTAGTATGATCCCTGTGAGTGAATTTCATGTCATGTGGCGAAGATTGCATTTCTCAAATGTTGAATTAAATGAAACCGAGCCCTAGTTATCCATTAAAGATGAGTTGAAACAAGTAGAAGAACCATTCAATGAGGTTGACATTGGCGGTAAAGTCACCATCAAGCAGAAGTTACTTGACATTACTTGTCCTACATTGACATCAATGGTCCCTACATTACATAAAGCAAGACAAAGGGTGCACAAAAAAGTAAAGTTCAACGAAGAGAAAGGTCTACTACACGGGATCCATCATATTTTGAGCATGTGGACGCCTTTCATTCAACCATAGAATCTTCATCTGTGAGAAGTAAATTACAATCAAAGCCAAATGCAATGAAGAAAGTGAGAGTTCCAATCATAGACCAGTTTCATTCTACTACTCACCCCTTCATTATGGACGTTGTTGGTGTTGTGGCTGATGGTCACCGTAGATATAGATGCATTGTTGCGTCGTTGGGACTCGGAGAAGATTCATGGCCGTTATCAGAAATGATTTGTACAAAGAACTCAGTGAATGCGTGATGAATATGCAAGCGTAGTAGGAAGCTATGATAGACTAGAAGAACTGAGGAACTCTTTGTTGGTGCAGTCTTAGTCCACACCACCTTCTGATATAACTCAACATCGCTTAATTTGTATAGGACATGTTCATGGATGTCATTTCGTGCAGGTAATTGTATTATTTTGTGATTTCATTTTAAAATTACTTATCACTCAATTAACTATTGTAATTTGTATAATGCAGGTTAAGGTACAAGAAGGTTGTCCTTTGTCCATGGTGAATATCATCTCCTCAACCCAATGTTATCTTGAGGCACGAACGTGCTCATCTATTTATACTAGTAGGATTAAAGCATTTGCACAATTGATGGGCGTAAAGACATCATATGTTGACTTAGGTGATTCGTGATATTTATATTATGTATGAAGATATGTAAAAATACACTATTACTTTTTGTTATTTAAGTACTTATTCATTTACTCTAAAGCATATCGTATGATCTCTATAAACAATAAAAGAACATGTAAATGAAAAAGAAAATGTTAATAAAAAGTGAAAGCGATATCAATATTCATGTAAATATTGAATCATCTATATAACCAATATAAAAGAACATGTAAATGAAAATGAAACTATGAAATACAAAGTCCTATCTAATAGACGTCGACCGTCTACCACACACATGCCTCTGTCCTCTCCTAGTCGGGGAATATTCGTCGATGCCCTCATTAGCAATCTGAAGCAGGTCCACCGACACCTGATGTGCAATAGTACCCTCGGTCACATGATGACACGGTATCAAGGACTGTAACATTCTCGCCATTCGCCTAAATCTAGCCTGCATTATAATTATATCAAACAATTAAATAAACAAGGTGAAGAAAATTTAATAACATAAGCAATGAAAAATAACATATTAGGGTGCTAAATGGTGAAGGTGAAGACGGTCTACGATGGGGTCGTGCCTCCTGTGGAACATCGGGGCACTGTTTAGGCGCAAGAGCCGGACGCGCGTCATCTACAGCAGCAATAATATAAGAATTTGAAACCCTCCTAAACCACTGAATGTACCCATCGACACAGTCATAAGGGGATGTTGCATGTCTGACATTACTCATAACGTGACCTCTTAAGTGAAACCAAGCATGATCAATGGCCACTATATTTGCATCTGGAATCGCAATGGGTGATCGTGGAATGTCCTGCTAAAACCCAAATTGCCTTAGCACACGCTCAGGAAAATAACGACAAAGGGTGTCACCAATCCGAATCCATCCAAAATACATACAGATGCTGAAGAATGGCTGAATGCCCCAATGCCCCTTATACGGATGCATACAACTCCACTGTATGTCAGCGCATCCAACTATGACCAAACCTCTGCGATAGTGGAACTCTGCCTAGGGTCTACCACCTAATGGCAGCGATGTGGTCTCATTGATAACGGTTGAGAAACCATTATTTTTATACTTAATTTTGATATTAAAAACACCCTTTTTTACTTAGAAGCTTGCTTGAACTCATGTTTTTGCTTTAGTTTTGTGAATAAGAGACTTGAAGTTATACTTGATGATTTCATAACTGAATTCCCTTGATTTTGTAGGCTAATTGAATGATTTGAAAGAAGAGTTAAAGTACCAAATAGTTGTAATGCAGAAAAGTCAACCATAATGCAGAAAAGTCAACCAGAGTGCAGAAAAGTCAACCACTGTAGAAAAGTCAACCAGTGTAGTGGGGCTGAGCGCCAGTTGGGGCTGAGTGCCAGTTTTGAGTGCCGCAGCTACCGCTGAGCGCCGACGACGTGGGCTTTGGACCTGTTTTCTGTTATTTTTCTGGTTTATTTAAGGACTTGCACGTCCTAGGGAATGTATCTTTTGATGGCTTGAGCACATAAACAAACTTTCCACCCCTTGGAGGTAGATTTGGAGATGGTGATGACTCTCCCATTCTCTTTCTAGGGTTTTTCTATCTCTTCCATTCTTTCATTCCATTCTTCATCTAATTCTTTCATAACGATGGAGAACTAATCTCATTTGTTATTGAGGAAGATGTAACCTCTAAACTCTCTTATATTTGAATTGATTCTTATTATTGATATATGCTTCTTTCATTAATTGTTAGGGATATTCTTCTTTGCTCAAATGCTTGTGATGTTTTATTCATGTATGGCATAAATATTATGATTTGTCTAAGTATCAAGAGATTTCGGACTCCTAGGGTTGGACGGTTTAGGGATGTGACAACTCTCCTCTTCTCTCCCTAGGTTTGTTATTGAGAGATATCTTACAAATCAAGATCTGGGGAATTCTTCCAAAAGCAATATTAACTAGACATAGGGATAGGAGGGTTGGTTGCCTTTAAGCTTTTGTGCGAATGTAATGCATAATTAATAGCTAGGGAGACAAGACATTGTAAACTAGTAATTAAGGATATGCTTTCTTCACCGAGACATCAAGTTTAAAGTAAATTAGAAAGTGACATTAACATTAATGAAGAAGATAAATTTATATATGCATGAGAGTAGACTAGGTGAAATCTAAACCCCAACAACATATTCATCTCATATTATCAACTTCATCCATTCATTCCCGTGTTTAACCTCAATTCATCAAATTGAATTCATTTTTATTTTATTGCATTTGCATCCAAAAACTCCAAAATTTGTTCTTTAGAGTCTTAATTAGTTGAGTAATCACATAACTGTTTAGTGTCGTGAGTCCCTTCGGAAACGATACTTGGTCTTACCATTTATTATTACTTGATACAATTTGGTACACTTGTCGAGGTCTTAACAAGTTTTTGACTCCGTTTTCGGGGATTAAAAATTTCTTTATCAAGTTTTTGGCGCCGTTGTTGGGGACTCATGGTATAACTATTCTATTTGTGTGATTCTTAACCGATTAGACTCTTTATCTTTCTATTTTTTTTATCTTTTTTTTTATCTTTCTATCTTTTTATCTTTTTCTCTTTTATCTTTTTCTCTTTTTATCTTTTTCTCTTTTTTATCTTTTTAGTTTTTTTATCTTTTTATTTTTTTTCTTTTTATTTGTTTATCTTTTATTTTTTTTTATATTTTCATCTTTTTATCTTTTTATCTTTTTACCTTTTTATTTTTTATTTTTTATTTTTTTTATCCTTTTATCTTTTTATCCTTTTATCTTTTATCTTTTTATCTTTTTATCTTTTTATCTTTCCATCTCTTCATTTTTTTTTAATTTTTTATCTTTTTACTTTTCTATCTTTCTATCTTTCTATCTTTTTATCTTTTTATATTTCTATCTCTTCATCTTTTTATCTTTTTAATCTTTTATCTATTTGTGCTAATTGAGTGCTCTAGTGTAGTGTTCTTTAGTGTCTGCAGGATAAAATTCGAAAATTTGTACTAGGAGCACAAGATCATCAAGAGAAGAAGGTTGAAGAAGGTCGTAGGGCGCGCCTGGGCGCCCCACTAAGGGCGCCCCACTAAGGGCGCTGAGCGCCATCCTTCAAGTGTCATGTTCACCAAGTTCTGTGCATGAAGTGGTTAAAAATATCAAAGAGAATGGAGTTATTGAGATTGAGGCTCCTTATTCAATTAGGGTAAAGATGGTGAAGAAGAAGATGTTGTAGATAAGTTGGTGTGATGAAAGAAAAAGGAACACCAACATCATAGATGCATATTGTGCTTAATGGTGTCAGACTCGTGACGTTAAACAAGCGCTTATTGGGAGACAACCCAATTTCTGACTTTTTCTTTGGATTTGAATTTGCTTTCCAGGAATTATAGCATCTACTGGTGGATGTTGGACAACATCTACTGATGGATGCTAGGAGGACTCAGATGACAACATCTACTGATGGATGTTGTTATGATAAGGATGATGATTGATAACATCTACTGATGGATGCTATGCTACTAGACATCTACTGATGGATGCTGGTGGATCAGAATTTTTATGTTTTTGCTTTATTTTATTTGAATTTTGTTTTATTTTTATTTTCTTATGTACTTGGTTTAATGAGTTGTGTGCAATGGTTTGGTATGATGTGATAAACTGTTGTTTGTGATGAGTAATATTCTTGTGTTTGCTCTATTGTTCTATGATGCATGTTGAGATAATGATTGTTTAGTTTTTAAGCACAAATGGTGGTTGCTCATAATTATTTGAAACAGATGCATGATTTCAATTGGGTTTAATGTCTCAATAGGTCCCTATTTTTGTTCAGAATTTGAAATAGGTCCCTTTATTTTTTGGCGTCTCAATTGGGTCCTTATTTTTGTTAATTTGATGCAAATAAATCCTTTCCGTCAATTTCATCAAACGGTGTTAATGAATGTGTGACGTGGCCTGAGGACAGTATTGACACGTGTAAGGCCACGTCACACATTCATTAACGCCGTTTGATGAAATTGACGGAAAGGATTTATTTGCATCAAATTAACAAAAATAAGGACCCAATTGAGACGCCAAAAAATAAAGGGACCTATTTCAAATTCTGAACAAAAATAGGGACCTATTGAGACATTAAACCTTTCAATTGTGATTAATATGCTGGGCAGGATGTTTATCAAATTGTGGAACTTGAGTTAACCTGTGAGAGATTAGGCTCGAGAGTTTTTGCCTAATTTTCTATGATTGAACCACTTGTTTTCTTGTTACAAATGATCAAGGCCATGTTTTTCTTCTCCCTTAGAGCCAATGTTTATAGGTGAACCCAATAAAGATCAATGTTTTCTCTAACCTTTGCACCTTTAGCCTAAATTTGAAAAGTGGAAAAAACCCTTTTTGAAATCCTTACCTTGAGTTAAGTACAATATGTTTTGTGGTAATGGAGAATGGTTCAAGTTTGGGGTGGTGAGAAACCGGAAAGAACTTTATCAAAGAGCATTGAGCAAAAGCAAAAAGAAAAAGAAAAAGAAAAGAGAAGAAAAGAAAGAAAAGAAATGGTTGAGCTTAATGAAAGGAAAGTTGGGAATAAGTTGAAGATTTGGTTTCTCACATAAAAGGAGAAAGAAAGATTATTGTTAATATGAATAAATGAATTGTGCACTCTCTTAACTCAAGGATTTTGTTTCTAGAAAAAACCAATTTTCTTCTTAGCCCGGCCTCAATACAAGCCTTGAAAAGTCCTTGTGATGATAACTTGCTTGTGAGTGTGTTTGATATGTGGTTAAATGAAAGGCAAAGTTGATTCATGTGACATTGTGATGGTAGAGTGTAAGAGTGACACCTCACTATACACCTTTGAGCTCGAGTGAAACACTTTTGAGTGCTTGAGTGAAACATTGTCTTTGGTGAGGAATTGTTCCATGCACTATATGATAACATTCTTGCTTGGTTGGTTGATTATTCATGAGGTTTGCATCTATTGTGTATGTCTTGATTATGTGAGCACCATAATTGAAGCTTGATTGGCAAAAGCATCATTATATATTGATTAATCTTTCTGTGATGAGCATTCATGAGTGATTTACTTGTCCTAAGAGAAAAATGCTTTTTGGTGTGCTAGACCATTGTAGTTTGACTATGTTATTTAAGCCAGGTTTTGTTTTGCTTGAGGACAGGCAAAGTTTCAAGTTTGGGGTTGCGATAACGGTTGAAAAACCGTTATTTTTATACTTAATTTTGATATTAAAAACACCTTTTTTGACTTAGAAGCGCTTGCTTGAACTCATGTTTTTGCTTTAGTTTTGTGAATAAGAGACTTGAGGTTATACTTGGTGATTTTATCACTGAATTCCCTTGATTTTGTAGGCTAATTGAATGATTTGAAAGAAGATTTAAAGTACCAAATAGTTGGAATGCAAAAAAGTAAACCAAAATGCAGAAAAGTCAACCACTGCAAAAAAGTCAACCAATACAGTGGGGCTGAGCGCCAGTTGGGGCTGAGCGCCAGTTTTGAGTGTCGAAGCTACCGCTGAGCGCCGACGACATGGGCTTGGACCTGTTTTCTGTTGTTTTTCTGGTCTATTTAAGGACTTGCACGTCCTAGGGAATATATCTTTTGATGGCTTGAGCATAGAAACACACTTTTCACCCCTTGGGGGTGGATTTGGAGATGGTGATGGCATAAATCTTATGATTTGTCTAAGTATAAGGAGATTTCGTACTCCTAAGGTTGGACGATTTGGGGATGTGACAGCTCTCCTCTTCTCTCTCCCTAGATTGTTATTGAGAGATATCTTACAAATAATGATATGGGGAACTCTCGCAAAAGCAATATTTACCTAGACATAGGGATAGGAGGTTTGGTTGCCTTTAAGCTTCTGTGTGAATGTAGTGCATAATTAATTGCTAGGGAGACAAGACATTGTAAACTAGTAATTAAGGATAGGCTTTCTTCACCGAGACATCGGGTTTAAAGTAAATTAGAAAGTGGCATTAACATTAATGAAGAAGATGAATTCATATATGCATGAGAGTAGACTAGGTGAAATCTAAACCCCAACAACATATTCATCTCATATTATCAACTTCATCCATTCATTCCTGTGTTTAGCCTCAATTGATCAAATTGCATTCATGTTTATTTTATTACATTTGCATCCAAACACCCCAAAATTTGTTCTTTAGAGTCTTAATTAGTTGAGTAATCACATAATTGTTTAGTGTCGTGAGTTTCTTGGGAAACGATACTTGGTTTTACCATTTATTATTACTTGATACGATTCGGTACAGTTGCGGAGGTCTTAACAAGTTTTTGACTCCATTTTCGGGGATTAAAAATTTGTTTATCACTCATCGTAAGAAGTCAGCAACCGCCTATTTCCCATGCTCGGGAAATGCTCGTATATCAAACTCTAAAAAAATAATTATTCAATTAAATTTCATCCATCTTCGAACATGGAAATAAGTACATGAAATAAATGTGAAAGTTATAAGTGTACCTGAAACAGAGTCAAATATCAGGCCATCTGCTTCGTCGAGGCGAGACTCGCATCCCCGAGCTGCTCGTACAAATGGGCGAGTGCAGCAACGCCCTAGGCAGATCTGCCACACGCGTGTACGTCTCTAAATAATAGTAAGTAAGACACACGTATAGAAGTGGCGCTCTTATTTGCAAAAGTCGTGATCCTACTAGATGCAACAAATATGCTCTGGCAGCATAGTCCCAATGTTGCGACTGACACCTCTGAACATATATCTCTCTAAGCCAGCTGAGTATGACTTTCGAACAACATGCCTCCTCCATCTCAGCACTAGTTGTGCCACCATCAACGCCCAACAACTCCATAAGGGCTGTACGAGCCTCCTCAAACTCGAACTCCTCCAAATCACACATTTGTCCCATCACGGGCAGGTGAAGTAATGTCGAGACGTCACTAAGAGTAACAGACATCTCCCCTATAGGGTGATGAAAACTACTGGTCTCGAAACACAACCTCTCTATGAATCCGAGGAGTAAGCCCTTATCGACGTAATCATAACAAATCTCTATGAGAGGCATCAAACTGGAATTCAACACCCTCGTGGCACGGTCCTAACTTATTTACTTTTTTCCCGTGGGAGATCAACATCAGCATGTCCCCTTGATCTTACACATCAATATTTAATAAAATTACTATTAAAAAAAACAATAATTAAAATTTTATTTTTCCACTCACCTGGTCCTGTGAAATAGCATAAGCTACATGCTGAACATAGTGCGTTAGCAATGAACCATCATGTGGACCTCCAGCAAATCCACCGACATCCTCTTGTATCTCAGGAACATTCGCATGCTCCTCCTCCTCATCATCTTCGTTAGGGGCCTTAAATGCCTCCTCTTGACCATGAGTCTCGTAAGCCTTATATGCCTGCTCCTCAAAGGCTCGCTCCTCAGCTATAGGGTCATCCTCAATAGGAGCTGCACGACTTCTACGAGCGTAAGCGGTAGGTCATTTCCGAGCTTCGCCCTGCGCTGAACTCTCTCCTTGAGAACTCTCACCTCGAGAACTAAAAGATGCACCGCGTGTTCTTGCCATTTTTGACAAAAATTTAATTGTTTCATTTTAAAAATTAAAAAAATTATTGTTTTAAATATCATTAATAAAATATAAAAAAAATACAATTCAAAATAAATTAAGCTAATAATAATTAATTTATTAACAACAAAAAAAAATAAATCAAATAAACAATTATGCTAATTAATTAAAAGGGTTAAATATGTTTTTAGTCCCTAAACTATTGGCCGTTTTTGGTTTTCGTCCCTCTTTCAAAATAAGGTACAATTTGGTCCTCATTCTTTTCGAAACTTTGGTTTTAGTCCTCGAAAACTAACACCGTTAAAAATGTGCTGACGTGGCTAACGGTAGACTGACTAAACGATTTTTTTTTTCAAGTGTTTCTCGCTTTTTCTCCCCTTCTCTCTCTTCCTTCCATCTTCCACCCAACTTCATCCCTGGTTACATCTTTTTGAGTCTGCATATCAATACCGTTTCCACCAATATTTTTCTGGAAGATGGAAAATTTATGCTTCCACTTCCCAATGCAGGACTCGATCCTTCATTTGTAAGCTCCAGATTCTTCTCATCAATCATCCGGGTGTTGTTCATTTCTACTAAAGCCCTTGCTAGATGCAACTTTATTTTTTCCTCCGCTTCCCCCATTAGAAAATTTAAGAAAATACGCATGACGTGGTGTACTAGATCTATACATCTCAATTTCCCCACATAAAACTCAAACTTCTACTTCGAATATTTCATGGTACTTGTTTCCTTCGAACCCAAATAGTTGCTTCAAAGGGATTTCGCATTATTCAAGATAACCTTCCATTAATAAATCCTTATGACTGTAATATTCTATTACCACCCGTCCTACTAACACAATACTCCTAGTGTCTCTGTTAATCTTAATACTACACTGAACCCCGATATTAAGAGTGTTATATTGGAATTTTTAGCAGATGGATTCTCTATCTATGGAATGAGAGCTTAGAAAAATTATCCTTTCGGAATCTTCATGCTGCACTTAATTTGACAATTGATTAAAGGTGTTAATGTCATCTCCTTCTCTTCTTTCAAAATGGGGAAGAAGTTGAATAGTGGGGAGGGAAGACGTATAAAGAGCTCCATGTTATGACAAGTACTTAAACAGCCTTTTACTACAATGCCAATGATGCAGTAAAGCATTGATATGTAGACTCAAAAAGATGTAACCAGGGATGAAGTTGGGTGGAAGATGGAAGGAAGAGAGAGAAGGGGAGAAAAAGCGAGAAACACTTGAAAAAAAAAATCGTGTGTCAGTCTACCGTTAGCCACGTCAGCACATTTTTAACGGTGTTAGTTTTCGAGAACTAAAACCAAAGTTTCGAAAAGAAAGAGGACCAAATTGTACCTTATTTTGAAAGAGAGACGAAAACCAGAAACGACCAATAGTTTAGGGACTAAAAACATATTTAACCCTAATTAAAAAATATTTAAATACATTTCGATATAATTATTATTAAATTAATTATTAATTACAAATACAAATTTACTATAAATAAATTAAATACAAATAAAAATTTACTAACATTAACTAGAATTCAATTAATAATATTTATTTCAACAAATAAAAATAATTTAAATATATAAAAAAATTACGTAACTAATTTAAATTTAATAAATTCATTTAAAAACTATAAATAGAAAAATTTATAAAATATTAAATGAATAATCTAAAACGTTAAAAAAAATCTAAAAAGATATCAAATAACTCTATATATTATAAGTATATTATTGTTTAATAACAATTAAGAATAATATATCAAATATATATTCGAATTATAAATTAAAAAAAAAGTAAAATATTAAAGAAAAAAAATACAACACTAGGAAAGACCGAAACAGATGTGGGATATCCGATTGGCCTTCAACGGATATCCCACATCCGTCAACGGAAGTCGAATATCCGTTGAAGGCCAAACGGATATCCCACATCCGTTTTGACGTTTCGCGAGTTCTGTTTAGGCCAGAAACAATCGAACATTCGGCGCACGGCGAAACAACGACAACAGCACAACAGTTCAGTGACAAACAACACAGATTCAAAGATTCAAAGCACATAAACAATAATAAACCCTAAATTAAACTGCCTAACATAAAATAAAACTACAAAAATGGTGAGCTGAGAACCAACTTGGACAATCTGAAGACGACAACAAAGAAACTGGATCCACGCTCCTCTACACTAGAGATCAACAACAATGGAAGCTTTGAAACCAAAAGGAAAATGAGGAAGAAACAAATCAAGGATAAAGAAATGGAGAAGGGCAAGTGAAACAAAGAAGAGAGATTCGTGAGATTGGGGGTGCAGGGAAAGTGAAACAAAAATGGAAAGAGAGATTGGGGTGCAGCTGCGGAGAGTAAAGTAGGAGAACCAGGGTTTCAAATAAATTAAAATATGGTAAAAGTAAAAAAAATTAACCTAAGGATAGAATTGGAATTAAAGAAAATTGGGAAGGTGTAGGAATCATACTATGGTGATGGAGGGAGCAACGCCCACTATACTACTAGCCACACTATGACCAAATATTGGTAGTTGGCCTCATAACACCTCACACCACACTTTATTAAGAAAGTTTTTGATATTGTCTTAAAAAATACTTTAATTTTAATTCAGTTTTACAAAAATGAACACCTTATTTACATATTATAATTTGATTATATATGTAATTGAGGGAGATTTGAGGGAGCTCTTGGTTCATTGTTATTTTAAAATTCTTTATTGCAGGTATATATCAAAATTGCCCAGGCTAAGATGATGTTGTTAGATTTATTGATATACAGATTTTGACCTATTAGAAAATTTATAGGCTAAAAGAAAGTCTTCTCAATCAATCAAATCTTGGCTTTTTTGTATATTTAATTAAGTATCTTTCTTACTGTGCTGTAGAACTAATAGTGGTAGTTGGTAATAGTATTATTTGGAAGCGTGGAAGCTGTTAAGACCTCGACAAGTGTATCGAATCGTATCAAGTAATAATAAATGGTAAGACCAAGTATAGTTTCCCAAAAGACTCATGACATTAAACAGTCATGTAATTACTTAACTAATTAAGACCTTGAAGAAATATTTAGGGTTTTTAAATGTAAAAAAAAAAGTAAATATGAATACAATTTTTGATCAATTGAAGAGAAATGCAAAAGTGAATGATGATGATGATATTATGAGATGAAGATGTTGTTGGGGTTTAGATTTCACCTAATCACTTTTATGCATATAAGAATTCTTCTTCTTTATTAATTGTCAATGTCACTTTCTAAATTAATTAGAACCCGATGTCTCGGCGAAAGAAGCGTATCCTTAATTACTAGACCACAATGTCTTGCATCCCTAATAATTAATTTTGCATTATGAACGGAAGCTTAAGACAACCAAGCGTTTTATCACTATGTCTAGGCAATAGTTCCCTTAGGAGAAATTCCCCAGTTCTAGGTTTCTGGGTATTTGTCAATAACAAAGAAAACCAAAAATCATGCCATGAATGAGTTAAACATAACAAGCATAGAGAAAAGTAGAATAACCCTAACAATTAATGAAAGAAGCATATATAAATCGGAATCAATTCAAATACATGAGAGTTTAGAGGTTACATCTTCCCCAACAACAAATGAATTTAGTTCCCCCTTGTGATGGAGAAACTAGATGTACAATGGAATGAGAATGAAAGATAAACCCTAAAAACCGAAAAGGAGAGCTTCTGCATCCAATTCTGCCTCCAGAGAGCTGAAAGAATATGAATTTGCATCCCTTCTTGATGTGATCATAAATGGGGCAACAATGAAGAGTTTTCAAAGTGACAACAAGCATAAAAAGAGTAGAATAGATTTCATAGGCTTGTATTTGCCTCTTTGTTTCTTTTCGTTAGTTCTAGTTGAATAAACGCTTATAAACCTTTCTTTTCGTTTAAGCACAAGCAATGTGGGACTTTCCATGGCTTGGTCTTAAAAGAAAAGAAGAGAAAGAAGGCGTCTTAGCTTGTACGCAAGGTAGCATAGCTAGCTTTTATGTTTTGAACTATAGGAGAACTAGTTGCCTTATAAACCCTTTGGAGTGGAGAGAATTGAGCAATGTGGGACTCAAAAGTCCCTAGAGGAACTGCAGCAGCTGCTGGACAGCCTCCACACTCATATGTCCCACATCTCCTAGATCTTGCATCCTAGCTCACTCCAAAGGTTATATAAGAAGGCTTAGGGGTCTCCTTTTTTGGTACCTTACCTTGAATCAATTGAATTTTGAGTTGATTTGCACTTTTGCAATCTTCTTTGAGATAGTATTCTGTCTCCAAAGTCCCTATTTTGGGCAGACCTTATTTGCTCAAGCAAGTGGCGGTCCTCCTTTGATGCTTATCTTGGAGCTTCCTTCAAGTGGCGCATCTTCAAATCATAAGTTTCCTCTTCCTTAATCTCTTCCAATTTTTAATTTCTTTCCCATTCTCTTAAATGTCATTTAGTATATTCTCTCTAGGTATGCACTTCCCCATCACTTCTGTCAAAAAGAATTTGCGTCCCTTCTGTCAAAAGATACCCCCTCTAGGACGTGCAAGTCTTTATATGCGGCCTTCTGTAGCCTTCTCTTCTGATGCTCTTTCTGTCCTTTATGGGTTCTAACTTCTTGATATTAAGGCACCTAGGGCATGAGTATAAGGCACCTAGGGCAAGCTAGGAAGAAGAAAAGCAAGTCACGCAAGTACTGTTCAGCGGAAATTTCCGCTGAGCGGTATCACTGCAGACTTGGGTTGGTCTATTCACCCTTAGCTGGATTAGGCCCATTTAGGTATTTTTATACCCTAGGGTGCGGTTTTGGTTCTATTTTCAGATCTTACTCTTCTCACACACCCTCAAACAATTTTCTAAGTGTTCTCTCCATTTTTCCTCTTCCCCCTTTACAAAAGCCTCTTTTCCACTCACTTTCTCACTAGGTTTCCATCTAAGTTTGGGGTTTGGTGAGAGCATTGCTATTAGGGGCTGAATTCTTCACATTCATAGAGCATTCTTCACTATTATGCTTGCCGGTTTTGCTGCATAGGTTGCACTAAAGGGTTTTTTATTGCTCTCAGCGATGAGAGGAATGATTTTAGGGTGTTGTTTCTGGTTTACTAATGCTTAATGATGTGTCTTGTGGTTTTGTTAATTGAGTTTGATGTAGGGATGGCCTCCTCATCGGGCAAGAGATTCAAGACTACAATATTCAAAAGGAAGGAGAAGGAACCAAATCAACCCTATTCCAGCAAGTTCCTTTCTTGTAAGCAGGAGCAACACTTCCTCATTGTCCAAGATAGCATGGCAAGAGGAGCAGGCACAGGCCAATAGAGCTGAAGCTCTAGCTATGGAGGAAGATGATGAGGATGATGATTTTGAAGATGCTGAAGGAGAGAAGGAAGACTCTGATGATAGCATGAGCTGATGAGAACTGAGATAGCATCTACTGATGGATGCTATCAGCACTAAAGCAGATTTTTCTTATCTTTCTGTTTTATATTATTGAATTTATTTGCTTCTGTTTTTAGTATAGGATTTGATGTACTTGGCTTAAAACTTTATCTGTGTGCAATGGTTTGTTGATGCTATGATGTTTGTGATGAGTATTGCTTCATGATCTTGATTATATTGATTATGTTAAGATGATGCATGATGCTGATACACAGGTGGTTGCTCAAAATATTTTGAAACAGATGCATGATGGCTTGTGATTGTGATTATGATACTGAGCATGATGTTTATCTAAATGTTGCAATTTGATTTATCTTGTGTGAGATTGAACTCCAGAGTTTTGTGAGTGAGTGCTATTACTTTGAAAGCATGAATGACTTTGCTCAGGTTTTCTATGATTGACTCACTTGCTTGTATGTGTCATATGATCAAGGCCATTTATTGTTTAACCCTTTTTAGCCAAATGCATGAATTTAGCCTATTAAAGAGAGCACTATGTGTTCTATCCTTTGAACCTTTAGCCTTGAACATGATTTGAAAACCCTTTGTGAAAATCTTTACCTTGAGTTGAGTTGAGAATATTTTGTGGTATTGATAAAGGTTCAAGTTTAGGGTTGTTGGGAAGTCTAGAAAGGGAAAATAACAAGCATTGAGCTAAGAGCTAAGCACGTGAAAGCAAAGAAAGAGGAAAGAAAAGAAAGAAAAAGAAAGAAAAAAAAGCTCAATGCAAGGGAAAGTTGGGAATAAGTAAGAATGGTTGTGTTTAAATGATGAAAGTATGAATGACTTTCTTAACTCAAGGATTTTGTGATCCAGAAAAACCAATTTTTCTTCTTAGCCCAGCCATATTACAAGCCATAGAAAAGCCCTTGTGATGATAATTGCTTGTGAGTATATTTAATTATGGTTAAATGAAAGGCAAAGTTAATTCATGTGACATTGTGATAGTGGAGTGAATGAGTAACCTCTTATACACTTGTGTGTTTGAGTGAAACACTTTATCTGGTGAAGAAAGATTCCATGATTACATCTTTGCTTGGTTAATTGATCATTCATGAGCATAGCATCTGTTGAATATTCTGTGATTATCTGATCACCGCAATGAGCTTAATTGAATCAAGGCATGTATTCATCTTGACTGATATTCTTTATGATAAGTTGATTTGAGCAATTACTTCTCTTAAAAGAAAAGGTTTTGAAATGTGTCGAATCATTGCATTGATTGGTTGAAAGCTAAGTTACATCTTGTTTGCTTGAGGACAAGCAAAGTTCTAAGTTTGGGGTTGTGATAACGGTTGAAAAATCGTTATTTTTATAGTTAATTTCGATAATCAATCAACCATTTTATAGTTATTTTTATAGTTGCTTTAACTCATGTTTTTGCTTTAGTTTTGTGAATAAGAGAGTTGAAGGTGAATTTAATGGTTTTTGTGCTAGATTCCTTTGATTTTGTAGGTTATTGGAATGATTTGAAAGAAGAGTTAAAGTACCGAATGGTCGGAATGCAGAAAAGTCAACCAGTCAACCAGAATGCAGAAATGTCAACCAGAGGCAAAAAAAGTTGTGCTGAGCGGTAATTACCGCTGAGCGCCACTTTTCAGGTGCCGAAATCACCGCTAAGGGGCAAAAACAGCAGCTGAGGGGCAAAACTGAAGTGTCGTACTTACCGTTGAACGGTAAAAACTGCTGAGCGACATTCTTATGGGCTTGGCTCACTTTTCTGTAATATTTAGAAGTTTATATAAGGCTTTAGTCTTCCTAGGGTTAGTATCTTTGGCTGGGACGAAGCAGAAACACACTCTTTCACCCCTTGGAGGAGGATTTTGGATGCTACAACTCCTTTCTCAACTTTCTAGGGTTCTATCTTTCACTCTTTCATTGTATTTCATCTAGTTTCACCATGAATATGGTGAACTAAACATTTATTGTTGTTAGGGAATCAATGTAATCCTTTTGAAACTCTCATGTATGGAATTTGTTCTTCAAAATCTTCTTTAAGATACATGTTTTCTTTCATTACTTGTTAGGGTTTTTCCTCTTTGCTCAAAGCATGCATTGTTTAACTCATTCGATGTCATGATCATTGATTTTGTCGATATGAACACATATGGGGAAATCTAGATCTGGGGAATCTCTCCCAATAGTATTATAAACCTAGACATAGGAATATGATGGTTGGTTGCCTTTAAGCTTCTGTTCACTATAATGCATGATTAATTGCTATGGAGACAAGACATTGTAAACTAGTGATTATGATTAGGCTTTCTTCTTCGAGACATCGGGTTTAAGGTAATTTAGAAAGGGACATTAACAATTAATGAAGAAAGATGAATTCCTGAATACATGAGAGTAGATAGGATGAAATTGATAAACCCCAACAACATAATCATCCATATATTTCAATTCACGTGTTTTGTTTCTTCTTACCATTGATCAAACCATGCATTCATATTTACTTTTGAGTATTTTCATTTAAATCTTAATCAATCGGTTTTGCAAGTCTTAGCTAATCAATAAACCACACAACTGTCTAGGCCGTTAGTCCTTTGGGAGAACGATACTTGGTCTTACCAGGTTTATTACTTGATACGATTTGGTTACACTTGTCGAGGGTTTAACAATAGCATCCATCAGTAGATGCTATCTCAGCTCCTCATCAACCCCTGCTATCATCTGAATCTTCCTCCTCTCCTTCTTCTTGGATCCTATAGTCTTGATTCTTTTGCCTGAGATGAGGAGGCCATCCCTGCATCAAACACAATTCACAAAACCACAAGACACATTGTTAAGCATTAGTAAACCACAAACAACTCCCTAAAACAATCCTTATCTTAGAATGCTCTAGGAATATGAAGAAATCAGCCCCTAACAGCAATGCTCTCACCAAACCCCAAACTTAGATGGAAACTTGATGCAAAAATGGTTGAAAGAGAAGTTTTGTGAAGGGGAAAGGAGGAAAAACTGTAAAGAACTCTTTGGAGAGTGCTTGAGAGTGTGTGGAAATAGGGATATCTGAAAGTGGCAGCCAAGACACGCCCTAGGGTATAACAGATACCTAATGGGCCACATCCCGCTGAGCCCAAATAAAACAAACCAGTCAGCCCAATCTGCAGCGGTCGCGCTCAACGGTAATTACCGCTGAGCGACATTTGCTGCACCAACTCTTCTACTTCCTAGCTTTCCCTAGGTGTCCTTTACCAATGCCTCTCGCTACCCCCAATGCATTTAGTTTCTCACATCACTCAAACATTCAATCCCTATAACTAGAGCAAAATCCAAACAAACAAACAAAGATAAATTCAATCAACTGGGTTGCCTCCCAGGTAGCGCTTGTTTAACATCACGAGCCTGACCCAAAATCCTCCAGCACCCTTCAGTAGATGCAAATCTTTTTGACCAACACCCATTAGTAGGTGTATACCTTTTTCATCAACACTCATTAGTAAGTGTATGATAGCATAGTATCCTTCAGTAGATACTCTTCCACCTAACATCCATTAGTAGATGTAAACCCTGTAACAAACTTATAACCAAAACAAAAATACCAACAGTTCAAAATTACATCACCAAACCAAAAATTAAAAGTTCTTAAATCATTGGGTTGTCTCCCAGCAAGCGCTCTTTTAATGTCACTAGTTTGACCCAATAAAGTTCAAGTTCCATCTTCTTCTTTTTTTCTTCTTACTGAACTTCTTCAGGAATTTGATAAAACCAAGAACCTGTTGCAATGTCTCAATCACAGGAACTTTAATCTCCAATTTCGTGAAGATTTCCATAAAGTGCTCAAATTCCTTCTTCTTCCTTTGATACTTCTTTGGATGAGGAAGAGGTTTTTCATATGATTCTTTCTTTTTTTTGTCTCGTCCTCTTTTTCTTTTCTCTTACTTTCTTTTTTTCTTCTCTTTTTCTACTCAATTTCTTAATCTTCACACAAATTTTCTTTTCCCTCACTCTGTCAACCACTTCTCTTTCTTTTTCTACATCTTTATCTTTTTCACTCAACTCTTCTTTTTCTTTTCTCTCTATCTTTTTCTCATCTAAAATCTTGTCACTTCCAGTGATAATGGCTTGACATTCCTCCCTAGGGTTAACTCCAGTATCAACCTCAGTATCAACCCCAAAAGCATTCAATTTCTGAATCATGTGACCAAGCTGCATCTCCATCCTTTTACATGATGCTTCAATGCTTTTCTGAGTGGAGATGGACTCTTGCATAAATTGTTGAAAGACGTCATCCAGCTTTGATAGAGAGCTTTGTTGTTTCCACTATTGTTGTGGTTGGTTCTCAAATTGTCCGGAAGCTTGCCAAAACTGACTTTGATCCATGCTTGAGTGAGGTTCCCATCAGTAGTTTAGATTACCTTGGAATAATTGAGTGCCCATATAGTTAAATTCTTGTCCGATTTACATCCTGCAAGCATTAGGCACAAAACCCTAGAAAACATTTGTTAGCACAAAAAGATAGAGAAGATAAACTAATAAGATAAAAAGAAAAATTAAAAAGATAGAAAGATAGGAAGATAGAAATAAAGAAGATAGAAAGGAAAAATGAAAAGATAAAAAGAATAAAAAGATAAGAAGATAAAAACTAGAAAGATAGAGATAAAGATAAAAAAAATAAAGAAAAAGATAAAAAAGATAAAAACAAAAAGATAGAAGATAAAAACAAAAAAGATAAAAAGATAAAAATTCAAAAATCAAGTCAAAGTTAATCAATAATCACACAAATAGAATAGTTAAACCACGAGTCCCCGACAACGGCGCCAAAAACTTGTTAACCCTCGGGAAGTGTAACCAAATCGTATTAAGTAATAATAAATGGGAAGATAGAAATAAAGAAGATAGAAAGATAGAAGATAGAAAGGAAAAATGAAAAGATAAAAAGAATAAAAAGATAAGAAGATAAAAACTAGAAAGATAGAGATAAAGATAAAAAAAATAAAGAAAAAGATAAAAAAGATAAAAACAAAAAGATAGAAGATAAAAACAAAAAAGATAAAAAGATAAAAATTCAAAAATCAAGTCAAAGTTAATCAATAATCACACAAATAGAATAGTTAAACCACGAGTCCCCGACAACGGCGCCAAAAACTTGTTAACCCTCGGGAAGTGTAACCAAATCGTATTAAGTAATAATAAATGGTAAGACCAAGTATCGTTTCCCAAAGGACTCACAGCCTAAACAGTTATGTGATTTGTTGATTAAATTAGACTTGTGAACAAAGTTTTGTAGATTTAAATGCAAATACTAAAAGTAAATATGAATGCATGTATTGATCAATTGAACAAAAGAAACAAAACGTGATTGAGATATATGGAATGATAATGTTGTTGGGGGTTTTCAATTCATCCTATCCACTCTCATGTATTCAAGAATTCATCTTCTTCATTAATGTTAATGTCACTTTCTAATTTACCTTAAACCCAATGTCTTGGTGAAGAAAGCCTACTCCTAATTACTAGTTTACAATGTCTTATCTCCCTAGCAATTATTCATGCATTACATTCGCACAGAAGCTTAAAGGCAATCAATCCTCTTATCCCTATGTCTAGGCAATATTACTATTTGGAGAATTTCTTCATGTCTAGATTTATCTATATGTGTCCATACAAATAAAATCAATGATCATACAATTGAATGAGTTAAACAAAGCATGTATAGAGTATAGAAGAAAAACCCTAACAATTAATGAAAGAAAGCATATGAATTAAAGAACCAATTCAATACATGAGAGTTTCAAAGGATTACATTGATTCCCCAACAACAATGAAGGTTTAGTTCACCATAATCATGGTGAAACTAGATGAAAAATAATGAAAGAATGAAAGATAGAACCCTAGAATTTGAAGAGGGGAGCTTGAGTATCAAAAATCCTCCTCCAAGGGGTGAAGAAAGTGTGATTTTTCTTCGTTATGCCAAAAGATACTAACCCTAGGTCGACTAAAACCTTATATAGACTCCTAAAGATTACAGAAAAAGGGCCCAAGGCCCATTAAAATGGTGCTCAGCGGTAAGTGCGGTTCTTCTATTTGACACTCAGCTGTAGTTTTGCCCCTCAATGGTGACTGCGGGACTTCAGAGTGCCGCTCAGCGGTAATTTCCGCTTAGCGGTACTTGCGGCTCTTCTTTTATGCACTTTTTCTTCCTTTTCTAACTCCAACTTATGGCTACTTCACTTCTTCCATTCAATTCATCTTAAAACATGCAAAAACAAGGAAAACCAAGCATAAAATCCATCCAACTCTCTTATTTCCAAAACATAAGCAAAAGCATGATTACAAGCTAGATTTTAAGTCATAAAGGTTGTCTTTAAGGTCAAAATTAAGTATAAAAATAACAATTTTTCAACTGTTATCACAATGCTCACAGATTTAAATTCTTCCATATGAAACATCTTACGATTGACTTGAAATACTTTTCTTAACAAACGAAAACTTCATCTTAACTTTTCTTAACCCCCATTCTAAGGAAATAAGACTTCAATCCAAGATCATTCATTTAAAAAAACTTTCATCATTTCCATCTTAAATTCATCAAATAAGATTGTATTATTTTCGTTCACTAAAATATCTTCAACATAAAGAGAAATAATGACAATATCAACTTTATAGTGTTTATTGTAAAGAGTGGATTTATATAAGCTTTTTACAAAGCCTATATTTAATAAATGGTTGTCCATTATGTTGTACTAAGATCGTTGAGCTTGCTTCAATCCATAAAGTGTTTTCTTTAGGGTGTGTTCACTTAAGTGAAATGATTTGAGAGAGAGTGGGTGAATGGATTTGAGAGTAAAGTATGCTTTATTTTTTAAGGAATTTGGATTGAGAGTGAATTTAGAGGTAAAGTTTGTAAAAATTTGCGTAAAATTTGATTAATGTGATAAATAAAAATAAAGATTACCAAAATGTCCTTAATGGTAGTAATGTAAAATGATATTTGTGAATAAGATATTTTTTTATAAACATTATTTTAAAATATTAGAATTTTAGAAAAATAACAAATAATTAAAACAAAATATTTTTTTAAGATTATTATTATTATTATTAGTTAATTATTATTAGTCAAATAATGAATACCACATTTCCAGCTTTGAGAATTAAGTGATTCTCCAAAAAGTGTGCACCCTCAACTTGAACACGTGAAAAGTACAAGCTTAAGTTTAACCCTAAGCCGGGACAATATAGTAAACATACTTGAATTACCCATAAATCCTATCACATTCAGTGAGATCCATGAGAGAGGAGATCCCCAAAATCAGCTCCTCCATTCTTCCTCTAAATTCGAACACACTTTATCTCGCATTTTCGTCCATGACAATTGGTCTAATGATATGGTTCTTTTAGGAAGACGGATGTCTCGAACAAGAACCCAGGACGTAGGGAATCCAGATAAGAGAAAGGAATTCGAACACAAGTGAATAGATTTGGAAGAATAGGAGAATTTTGATGTTATTCATTCGTTGTCCTGAATTTATAGAATACAATTGTTTTTCTAGCAAAAGATTACAGAGTTTAGTTAATTTTGTAACTAACATAATTATCTGGCTATTAAATAATGTTCTATAACTCTTCAACCGATCTGCTCCCATGCTTCTATCATTCGGTAGCACTGTCTTCAGCCGTTTGGTGTCCTCCTTCTTCTTCACTACTCGGCCTCGCTTGGTAGTTTCACCGCTTTCAGTAGTTCGGTTCCCTTCTTCTCCCTCATCGCTCGGCCTCTTCCTGCATTCCACTGTTCGCTTGGCCTTCAGCCATTTGGTGCCCTCCTTCTTTTTAACTGCTCGGCCTCGCTCGGTAACCTCACCGCCTTCAACTGTTCGATTCCCTTCTTCATCTCCCTCATCACTCGGCCTCTTCCTACATTCCACCGTTCGATTGACTACTAATAATATCTTATAACAATCCCCTCCTCCTGAAAAGTCCTTGTCCTCAAGGACTGAAGTTGGGATTCTCTTTCAGATCTATGTTTATCGGCCAACTGTTTCATCCTTTCTCGTGCTCTCTTCGTATGAAACTTAGCTAACTTAAGGATCTCCTCTTGTTTTTTCAGACTTCTGTCAGCCAGTTCCACCTTAGCTTTCACTTCCGGCAGCAACCTCTCAATGTTATCAGGAATATTGCTGGATTCTGCATTTTTTGATAAGGAGTGTAATAAGGTACCTTCGCCCTTATCACACATTTGTATCATTGAAATGTGGACTCCTGAAGAAAGCGTATTATGTAGGCTTTGTTTCCTAACGGTTTTGGGGCCTGCACTTTTTGTTCCCCTCAAAACAAGTGTCCTTCCATGCACCGTAAATTCCATAATTAAAGTTTCAAAGTTCCACTTGATATTCCTTAAGGTAATCAGCCATTCTACACCAAGAACCATGTGACATCCTAATGGTAACAACAACATATTTGATTTGAAGGGTGCATTATGTAATATCCAAGAAAAGTTTTTAACCTTGTTGTTAATCTTGACCTTAGCATCGTTTGCCATTGTGACACTCAAAGGATCCATGGTCCCAATTTTGCATCCCAGTTTCTTGGCTATGTGAACGTCCAAGAAATTATGTGGACTTCCACTATCAATGAGGATATGTAGAGGTTTTTTTCTACAAAGACCTGTAACTCGCATAGTGCAGAAACTAGCAACTCCTGCCAACGCGTTAACCGAAATCAATGGGTTTTCCCTCCTGTTTTCCTTTGTTGCAACTGGAGGTGTGGTGTCTTCATCTGAAATGGTGTCGTCTTCCAATTCCAAGACATGAATCTGGAGTTTCTTATGGGTTAGGCTATCGGTTGGTGTGAACGGTTCATCACAGAATTAGCACAGCCCTTTAGCCTTTCTTTCATTCATATAAGCAGGTGTTAGATTCATGGAGAATGGTTTTGGCCAAGGATCTTCCGCGCTTTGGGTAGGGTTAGGCAACAAAGACAGTTTGAGTTGCATGCGGAATGGCTTCCCATGCGAAGTGGTGGTGTTAGCAGATTCATACATTTTGGCTAGTGAGAAAGCTTTCCTTACGGAAGTAGGCTGAAACATACGAACCATCATCTGGACATCTTGCTTCAACCTGCCCAGAAAAAAACATAATTTATTAGCCTCAAAGAGTTCAACTTGCGACACTATTCGATCAAAGGTGTCATGGTAATCTTGGACAAAACTCTCTTGATGTAACCTCATCAAATCAGCCATAGGATCTTCGCAAACCTCCCCGAATCTATCAATCAAGATCTTAGTATAAGACTCCCAAGAAGGAAGATTAAATAACCCTATATTCTTGACATATGTGTTGTGCCATTGCAAAGCTTTTCCTTCAAAATGGACGACTGCTAAGCGGACCTTGTAATCATCCGGTGTGCCAGCCACGGAGAAGAAAGTTTCACATTGAATTAACCATTGTTTCACCCCATCTCCATTGAAACGAGGAAAATCTAACCTAGCCAATCTTGTACTACAAAAATAAGGTCGAGAATGGTTACCATTATTGGCGACAAAATGTGTTTCACGATTACCAATTATTTCCGCAAGATTTCTCTTCAAAGATGCACAAATTTCCATGAAGCGAGCCTCTAGCGATGTTCCCAACTCCAAGAAGCGAGCCTCCGTTGAATCTTTGAAGTGATCAAAATCTTCACGTACAGAACGAGTGTTGGCAGCCATTGGAATGACGTGTGGTTGGAAGGTCACTGTCTGATACCAATTGATACGGTTCTTCTAGGAAGACGGATGTCTTGAACAAGAACCCAGGACGTAGGGAATCCAGATAAGAGAAAGGAATTTGAACACAAGCGAATAGATTTGGAAGAATAGGAGAATTTTGATGTTATTCATTCATTGTCCTGAATTTACAGAATACAATTGTTTTTATAGCAAAAGATTACAGAGTTTAGTTAATTCTGTAACTAACAGAATTATCTGGCTATTAAATAATGTTCTATAACTCTTCAACCGATTTGCTCTCGTGCTTCTACCGTTCGGTAACACTGTCTTCAGTCGTTCAGTGTCCTCCTTCTTCTTCACTGCTCGGCCTCGCTCGGTAGCTTCACCGCTTTCAGCCATTCGATTCCCTTCTTCTCCCTCATCGCTCGACCTCTTCCTGCTTTCCACCGTTCGGTTGGCCTTCAGCCATTCGGTGGCCTCCTTCTTTTTCACTGCTCGGCCTCACTCGGTAACCTTACCGCCTTCAATCGTTCGGTTCCCTTCTTCGTCTCCCTCATCGCTCGGCCTCTCCTACATTCCACCGTTCGGTTGACTACTAATAATATCCTATAACATCTAAACAATATCATCCATTGAAACGAACAGAACCAAGAGATTAACCTTGCCCTTTTCTCCTTTTTTTTATCAAATCCTTTAGGTTACTCAACATAAACTTCTTCATGTAAGAAATCATTCAAAAATGTTGATTTAAGATCCAATCAATAACTTTCCAGCCCATTTATATTGCAATAACTAGTAAAAGACTAATGATACCTAGCCTAGCAACGGTGCAAAATTTTCTTAGTAGTCCACTTTAAAAACTTAAGCATAATCTTTAATCACAAGTTTTGCCTTATGCTCTGCGTTTAGCTTGGTTTGAAACACCCATTTTACCTCTGTCTTTTCTATCTTGAGGTTTGTTTACAAGTTGTCATGTATTGTTTCTTTTCGATCATGTGAAGTTTCTCCTCCATTTCAGTCATCAGTTTTGATCATTCTTTCCTTCTTGAAAACTTACTGGTTCAAAAAAGCCAATATTCCAAGATTGATAAATATCAAAGTAATCTCGTGCCTTTGACTGGAATGTCATCCACCATCTCATTTTCTCGATCTTCTTCTCTGTGTTCTTTAGTTGTTGAAGCAATAGGAAAATTTGGTTGTTTTAAGGATTTATCTCTTTGCTCCCGGTTCCATTTTCATTCTCCACAAAGTTCACATCCCTGCTTATGGCAATATTACCTTTTTGTGGCTAAAATACTTTGTAAGTCTTAGATATTGTGCAATGGCCTACGAAGATTTATTGTATTGCCTTCTTCTCTAGTTTCACACTTAACCTATAGAATATAGGTGAAGAACAAACAACCATACACTTTTAAAAATTTTAGAGATAGTTTATATCCATGTCAAGCTTCAAATAGTGTTAGATCATTCATTGTCTTTGTCGAAAATCTGATATGAAGGAAAACAATAATATTTGTTGTCTCAGTCCAAAATTGTTTTGGTAAATTTTTCTTATGTAGCATGCATCTTGCCATTTCCAGAATGTATCTGTTGCTTCTCTAACTAACTTCATTTTTTTGTGGAATCTAAAGAGCATTTAATTGGTGTTTTATGTCACCATCCTCACAGAACCAATTAAATTCTCCTACGGCATATTCTTTTTCGTTGTCTGACCATAGAGCTTGAATGTTATAGCCCATTCGAGAATCATATTTTTGAACTTTCAAAACACTCCAGCCATTTCTGACTTGAATTTTAAAAGAAAATTCAGCAAAATCTAGTAAAAACACCAATTAACACTATGTAGTAAATACTACCTTTGAAAGATGACGTTCTTTGTGGTCTACATAAATCAAAATCAACCAATTGAAGCTTTTGTGTTGCTTACTTTTGGGAATAAAAAATTGTGTTGCTTTTCAAATTGACAAGCTTGGCAATGGGGAAGATGAACTTCTAAATTAGGTAGACTCTTCACTAATATTTTTGTTTGAAGCACTAGTAAAAAAACAACTTTTAAAGGCGCCCAATACGCTTCGGTTTTTCTAAAACCGAAGCATATTCGAACGCGGTGGCGTTTTTGTAATTAATGGAAACTTATATGTTTCGGTTAATGGGGAACCGGTGCCTAAAAGTGCTACTACCTCGGTTGTCTAAACTACCCAAGGCATAAAACTGTCATGATGGGGATACCGTCTCGGCTCGACGCAGAACCGGTGCCTAAACACGCTATATCAGTTCCTCTTCTTTTCTCTCACTCAGATCTCCTTCTCAGTTCCTCTTCTTCTCTCTTCTCTCTCGATCAAATCTCAAAGCCACCACTCCGCTGCTCCGCCACTCCGCCTCTCCGCCTCTCCGCCTCGCCGCCGCTCCGCCGCTTCACGGTACCCTTCTCACTCTTCCTCTTTTTCTCAAGCGCTCAGATCTCCTTCTCACAGTTCCTCTTCTTCTCTCTTCTCTCTCGCTCAAATCTCAAAGCCACCACTCCGCCGTTCCGCCTCTTCGTCGCCACCACTCCGTTGCTCCGCCGTCGCCACCTCTCCTTCAACGATGCCGCTCCGTTTTCGCTGCCCAAAGCCATGGCTGCATCCCACCTTGCAACCCCAACCCGTGACGCGATCTCAGATCTCACTCCACCACCGGACGCGATCTCAGATCTCACTCCACCCAGTCCAGCCCCCTTCCGGTCCAGCCCTCTTCTGGTGCCAATGGTGGTCACGGCAAAGCGTCTCTACGGTTGTTGGTCATCCGATTTGGGGGTTAGGGATTTCAATGGGGTCTTGATTGGATTTGGGGGTTAGGGATTTGAAGGGGTTTTGACTGGATTGGGGGTTAGGGATTTGAACAGGATTCATGTATTGCTGATTCAAAAACATTCATCTGTGATGAAGATCACAAGAACAATCAATCTGCTTGTTCCCTATTTCCTGATTCAATTTTTATTTCAATTTTTGGTATCTGAATCTGCTTGTTCACTTCAAATTTTTGACTGTTCAATTTTTGGGTTTCTGCGTGAGAGTTCCAGGAACAGAGGCTCAGAGGCTGGTGGAAAAAATTAAAAAACAAACACGTTACTGCCTCGGTTATTCAAAAACCGAGGCATAAATTCTATCTTTTTTAACCCAGTTCACAACCGAGGCATAAAATCTACCTTTTTTTACCTCGCTGGTATATACACCGGTTGTAGAACCGGTACCTATAACCAAAAGTAACCGGTGTCATATTCTGTTAGTGTACTAGTGAAGCAATAATAATCCTTGATAATGAGGCCGAGACTCTTTTGTCATAACTCTCTGACATTCTCCGTTATAGGAAAAACAATATGTTCTTCCTCCAGTAGATTAAAGATAACCTCTTTCCTCTCATCTAGATCTCTTCTTGAACAAAGGCATATTTTATCGAATAGTATTTGCCTTCTTGATAACGTTAAAAGTTAGACTAACAAACATATATTCGTGATCCTTTAATATTAAGAAGAAAATGTAAGATAAATATCAATAGAAAGAATTAGTGTCGTTACAATTTTATATTATTTCATGTTCATTTCAGGTGTCTTGACTTGAGACTATGATGGTAAACGGCTTTGAATATATGATTGCAGTAATCATATACTTTCACGAAAATGAATGTAAAAGTCCTTTTCTTAAAATTAAAGGATCATGACTATCAATCCTCAAATGCAAATGTCCAATGTTTATCTAAAAATACAGACTATAATGTCCAATGTTTCATCTAAAAATACAAATTCCGCTAAAATATAAATCCTTTCTGAAATGATTGGGAACTTGAATTAATTAAAGTTGATTTGAATTTGAAAAGGTGCACTTTTGGAGCGCCAAAATGCCTCGAAGGTGGTAGTATACATTTTAAAATGATTCCAGGCCAATTTAATTGGTGCCTCGGTAGTCGAGTATTCAGCTTTCGGTGCTCTCCTCCACAAATCACGCTCACCTCTTAACACCTTATATGATCAAGTTTCAACCTTTAACCCATCCCATATAAAACCAACCATCTTTTTTCTGCTAAAATAAGTGCAAGAGACAAATTCATACAAGCATGTCTTTCAAAACACGGACTCAAATAGTTGATTTAAACTAAGTAGCCAAGAAGAAACTTTACCACTAACTTCAACTAAAACACATTGATCCTTCTCAAGTATACCCCTGTTTGTATTTGCGGAAGAGGTCCTCAGTTTTGGCATTCCTAAAAGCACAGCACCCTACCAAATACACCACAATTAGAACAATGACTGTGATGATTAATATCACATTGGCCCTTTTCCACTCCTTCCTAAGATTAGCCAATAAACCACCCTTGCACGAGTCACAGTTGTAGCAAAGTTGTGTTTGATCGTTGCTCCATTGCAGGCAATCCATATCTGCTGCAAGGTTGAACGCTCTAATCCAATAGGTTGGATTCACAAAAGTATACCCACATTGTGTTGGTGGCCTGCAGCACCCTGACTGCAAATGATCCAACCAACAAAAATGTAAAATTAAGGTAACTTGAAAAAAGTTAAAGAACAAATGCTTCAAACCAAAGCCATGTTGTTTTTAAACATGTTGGAATAAAGGTATAAGGTTAGTTTGGTTGAGACATAATAAAAGCATTGAACTTTCACCTAATTTTCATCAGAAGCATTTACCTGCATGGGCGTTAGATGTGCGTCGAAGAAGTCCTCGGCCATTCTGTAACTCTGGCTGAGCTGAGCACACACGTTGGTTTGGCTAATGCAGCTTCTGATGCGATCCCACTTGAAGGAGCTTCTAACCCTTCGACGAAGGAACCCAGAAAAGTCGTTCATATGATATTGCAAGTAAGCCCGGTCAGCTTCAATGTTGCCATGACCTCGAAGCGTGACCATGTAAACAAAGCCCACCAAACACACTAGCAGTATCACCAGCACGAGCATGACAACGAGGTACACTATGAGGAGCCACGTGATTCTGAAAAAGGCTCCAATGCAACCTGCGAGAGCCACCACCAAGATGAGAACTCCGAGGATGATGACGGGCCATTGCAGAAACTGGACGCAGGAATCTGCTTGGCCGTTTGATAGCCAGATTCCGGCACCGATGATTGGGATTGAGAGGATCACGGCCACGAGGTTTATGCATACAATCACATTGTTGCTCGCTGCCATCTTGGTAGGAGAAATGTTTCCGGGTTTGTTTGTTTCACGAATAACTAGAAGATGATGAAAAACGAACTGGAGTGAGTGAAGGAGGGTTGGAGGAACCTTGGATACATTATTAGAACAAAAGCCAAGTTACATAATGGTGAGATAATATGTTTTAGAAGTGTGGGGAATCCCTGAGACTGGGAGCATAACTTTTTGAAAAGTGATGTCTTGTAAACAGTACAGATGGAGACAAAAAAAAGGTAAAAAAAAAAAAAAAGAGGGAAACAAGAAAGTGGTTGCCAGCAATCTGCAATCTATTGTAGAGTGTAGGTCATAGACAGCATCAACAAAAGAATCTGTTTATCATGACTTCTCCGGCTTTTCTCTGCATCCGTGTTGACTTTTCTCACGTATCATAAAGACTTTCACTTATGTTCACATTCTTCTTCTTCTTCCTCTTTCGAATCACTTCTACTGTGTCTTTGTATTTTAAAAGATTGGTTTAATAGGTTCGGAGGTCCCTATATTTGCGGGTTTGTTTCAATTGGATCCTCCAATTATGAAACTGATCAATTGAGTCCCTAATTTGGTCAATCTGATTCAATAATAGGATCATCGTTAAATGGAGTTAACGATGTTATCTTTGTTATCAAGTGGCAAGCTAAGGCATCTAGGTGGCATCCTTTTCAGCTGTATAGGTGGATTTATAACATTTTTATATCATTCACAAATAAAATAAAAGCTAAATGAATTTTAGTGGTTTAATTATAACTCATTAAACCAAACCAAAACAATGTTTCCTATTTTGGGGTTAGGTAGCTCGTGTCTTCAAAGTTGGGGAAATCTGCGAAATTGGGAAAATTAGAGAAATTAGGGCTCGTGGTTGTATTTGAAGGTCGAGTGATAACAGTTGAAAAACTGTTATTTTCATGATTAAAATTGACACTAAAAGCAACCTTTACACTTAGAAACTAGCTTGAAATCATGCTTTTCTTCATATTTTCAGAAATAAGAGAGCTGGACAGGTTTATGCTTGATTTCAATGTTTTTGTGCAGGTTTTAAGGTGAATTTGGTGAAAGAAGTGAAGAAGGTGAGAGATGGAATCAGAAAAGACATCAAAAAGTGCAAAAAGAGAAGCCGAAGTCACCGCTCAGCGGCAGTTTACCGCTGAGCGGCACTCAGGAGCTTACGGGAGATCCGCTGAGGGGCAAAATGACCGCTGAGGGGAAGAAACGTCTCACGCACTTACCGCTGAGCGGCACTTTTATGGGCTTGGACCTAATTTTCTGTAATTTACGAATAATATATAAGCTTTAGGGTTTCCTAGGGTTAGGTATCTTTGGCTGGAACGAAGCAAACACTCTCTCTTCAACCCCTTTGAAGGAGGATCTTGGATGCTGAGGCTTCCTCTTCACCTTTTTAGGGTTTTATCTTTCATTCTTTCATTGTTATTCATCTAGGTTCACCATGAATATGGTGAACTAAACTCTGTATGTTTGTTGGGGAATCAATGTAATCTTTTGAAGCTCTCATATATGGAATTTGTTTTTACATCTTTTATTTAAGATCTATGCTTTCTTTCATCATTAGTTAGGGTTTTTCCTCTTTGCGTAATGCTTGCATTGTTTAACTCATTCGATGCATGATTATTGGTTTTGTCGATACGGGCGCGTACGGGGAAGTCTAGATCCGGGGAATTTCTCCCAATATTATATTGGTTGTCGTTAAGCTCCTGCACTTATGAACTAATCATTAGGAATGCTAGGAATTGTATGAACTCGTGATTAGAGAGAAGCCTTCTTGAAAGGTATTTTAGAGAGTGGCATTAACAATGATGATTTGAATGTTGAATTCCTAAAATATATGAGAGTGGATAAGATGAAATTGACCCCCAACAACATATTCATATTTCATTGAAAGTGTTTATCTTTTGCTTTTTGCCATTGATCAAAACTTCATGCATACATATTTAATTTTCGTCTTTTGCATATAAAAATCCAAATATTTCGTCTTTAAGTCTTAGCTAATCAATAAACCACACAACTAAACTAGGCCGTGAGTCCTTTGGGAAGAACGATACTTGGTCTTACCAAGTTTATTACTTGAACGATTCGGTCATACTTGCCGATTGAAAAACAAGTTTGTGACATCATATTTTGGTGTTCATAAATTTGTCCATCAAGTTTTTGGCGCCGTTGCCGGGGACTCGTGGTTTAACTGGTTAATTTGTGTGATTATTGATTATCTTTGACTTTAATTTTGAATTTCTGTTTTTATTATCTGTTTTATTTTTTCGGTTTTTATTTTATTTTATTTTATTTTATTTTCTATTTTCTGTTTTTATCTTCTCCTATATCTTTTTGTGCTAACCAAATATTCTAGGGTTTTGTGTTCTTGTGTATGCAGGAGGCAATTCGAACTAGGAGCAAGAAAACAGCAGAACCTCTTCTTGAAGGTCTAGACGAGAGTAGACGGAGGAGAAGAATCCGAACATCTAGAGAACTTTAACAGTATAGCTAGACCTAGAGTCAATGCAGCTAACATGGAGGTCAAACCAGCACTGATCCAACTGGTTAAAAGCAACCAATTCAATGGGTTATCTCATGAAAGCCCATATGAGCACCTCACTACCTTCAATGAGATTTGCAACACAGTTAAAATTAATGGGGTGCCAGACGAAGCTATCAAACTTAGCTTGTTTCCTTTCTCATTGGGAGGCAATGCTAAACTTTGGTTAAATTCTTTTCCAGAAGGAAGTTTCACAGATTGGGAAGCAGTGGTGACAAAGTTTTTAAACAAGTACTTTCCACAATCTAAGAGGATAAAAGGCAAGCAAGAGATATCTTCATTTAAGCAGGGCATGGAAGAATCACTGGGGCATGCATGGGACAGATATAAAAGCCTGTTACAAAAAACGCCCATGCATGGTTTCAAAGAAGAAGAAGTAGTCCTAACTTTCCTTGGAGGTCTTGGTTCACAAACTAAGATGATGCTTCATGCCTCAGCAGGAGGAAACATTAAATGGAAAACTCCAGAGGAAGCAACAGAAATTATTGAAAATATGGCTATTAGTGACAACGAATTCAACATTGAAAGAGGATATCATAGTCAGAAGGAGTTGTTACAGTCAAATGATGCTTTGCTTATTCAAAATAGAATTATATCTCAACAGCTTGAAGAGGTAATTATGAAGCTTTCTCAAATAACACAAGAAATACAACAGGTCTCAATGGTTCAAGTGCAACAACAAAAATGGCAAATGCAATCTACTCCAATTGAGAAAACAACAAAACTTGAAGAGACTTTCCAAAGATTCTTGAAGACAAATGTGTCTTATTGTCAGAATGTAGATGCTGCATTTAAAAATATGGAGGTTTATGTTAAGAGAATAATTGACAAGATGAAACATGATAATCTCAGAAAGGAGTGTAAAACTGTTGTGACCAAAAGTGGTAGAGTGTTAGAAGAGAGAAAACAAGAAAGAAAAGAGAAAGAAAATGAGAGTGAGAGTGAAAAAGAAACATGTGAGTGGAAAGAAAGAGTTGAGAGAGAGAAAAAGAAAAAAGAAGAAGAGAGAGAGGAGAGACAAAAAGAAAAAGAGTATGAAAAGCCACTTCCTTATCCAAAGAGTTATTCAAGGAAGGAGAAAGAAAAGCAGTTGGAAAGATTCATGGAGTTGTTTAAGAAGCTTGAGATCACCATACCATTTTCTGAAGCATTGCAACAGATGCCAGCATATGCAAAGTTTTTGAAGGAACTCCTCACAAAGAAACACAAGTATATTGAAAAGGAAACTATCAATGTACAGGGTAACTGCAGTGCAATCATACAGAAACTACCTCCTAAACTTAAAGATCCAGGAAGCTTTACTATTCCATGCACCATAGGAGATGTGAAAGTTGGAAGAGCATTGATTGATTTGGGAGCTAGCATTAATCTAATGCCGCTATCCATGTGCAGAACAATTCAGGGGTTGGAAATTAAACCAACCAGAATGGCTCTTCAATTGGCGGACAGGTCTCTTAAATATCCATCTGGAGTGGTTGAAGATGTTCTAGTAAAGGTTGACAAATTCGTATTCCCAATGGATTTTATTGTGATGGAGATGGAAGGGAATAGTGATGTTCCTCTTATTCTTGGGAGACCTTTTATGAAGACTGCTAGAGTTCTGATTGATGTAGAGAATGGTAAGCTTAAAATGAGAGTTGATGATGAAGAAGTCACTTTTGACGTATCCAAGGCCATGACATATCCAAATGATGACAAAGCATGTTTTCAATTTGATGAACTTGATGAAGTTTGTATGGTGCAAGAAAGGATGGTGCGAAATATTTCTCCATTGGAAAAAACTCTCATTAATGCATGTGAAGATTTAGATGAAGAAGAAGAGAAATTGATTGATGAATGTCTGATGGACTTGGAAACATTGAAAAAGAGTCCGGAGGAAGATCCAATATTCGAAATAATTGATAAAGAAGAAGCAGTCAAAGCACAGACACCAGAATTAAAAAGATTGCCATCACATCTGAAATATGTTTTTCTAGAGGAAGATGGAACAAAGCCAGTCATCATCAATAACTCTTTATCTCTACAAGAAGAAGAGCAGTTGATAGAAATTTTGAAAGCCAACAAAGAAGCAATTGGGTGGTCAATATCAGATCTCAAAGGTATTAGCCCAACTTATTGCATGCACAAGATTTTTATGGAAGAAGATTATAAACCAAGTGCTCAACCACAGAGAAGGTTAAATCCTATTATGAAGGAGGTGGTCAGAAAAGAAGTGTTGAAACTACTAGAAGCAGGTATCATCTATCCAATCTCTGACAGTGAATGGGTGAGTCCAGTACAGGTGGTTCCAAAGAAAGGTGGGATGACAGTAATTTATAATGATAAGAATGAACTTATTCCTACTCGAACAGTTACTGGCTGGCGTATGTGCATTGATTATAGGAAGTTAAATAAAGCTACTAGGAAAGATCATTTTCCTTTTCCTTTCATGGATCAGATGTTAGAAAGGTTATCAGGGCAGGCTTTCTATTGTTTTCTAGATGGATATTCGGGATACAATCAAATTGTGGTAGATCCAAAAGACCAGGAGAAGACGACTTTTACTTGTCCTTTTGGTATCTTTGCATATAGAAAGATGCCTTTTGGATTATGTAATGCTCCAGCTACGTTTCATAGGTGTATGCAGGCAATTTTTGCAGATCTCTTAGAAAAATGCATTGAAGTATTCATGGATGATTTCTCAGTTTTTGGAGATTCTTTCCAAAGATGTTTGGCTAATTTGAACATTGTCCTCAAAAGATGTGTTCAGACAAATCTTGTTCTTAATTGGGAGAAATGTCATTTCATGGTAACTGAAGGAATTGTATTGGGGCATAAAATTTCTGCTAAAGGAATTGAGGTAGACAAAGCTAAAGTAGAAGTCATTGAGAAACTACCTCCACCAACAAATGTAAAGGGGATTAGAAGTTTTCTTGGTCATGCTGGGTTTTATAGAAGATTCATCAAAGATTTCTCAAAAATTGCTAAACCATTGAGTAATCTTTTGATGAAGGATGCGCCTTTTGTAATGAATGAAGAATGTCTGAAAGCTTTTGATACATTGAAGAAGAAGTTAGTGTCAGCTCCAGTAATTGTAGCGCCAGATTGGAATCAAAATTTTGAATTAATGTGCGATGCAAGTGATTATGCAATAGGAGTTGTCCTTGGCCAGCAGAAAGAACAAAAATTTCATCCAATTTATTATGCTAGCAAAGTTCTGAATGATGCTCAATTGAATTATGCTACCACAGAGAAAGAATTTCTTGCTATTGTGTATGCTCTAGAGAAATTTAGACCTTATCTTATTGGGTCCAAGGTGAGTGTCTATACAGATCATGCAGCTATCAAATATTTGTTGACAAAACCAGATTCTAAGCCACGTCTGATTAGATGTGTATTACTATTGCAAGAATTTGATGTAGACATCCGTGATAAGAAAGGAAGTGAAAACTTAATTGCTGATCATTTGTCACGGTTAGTCAACAATGAGGTAACTAGCAAGGAGTCTGAAATCTGGGAATCTTTTTCAGATGAATCACTCATGTATATTCAGCAGAGACCCTGGTTTGCTGATATGGCTAATTTCAAAGCTGCAAGGGTCACGCCAGAAGACTTAACTTGGCAACAACGAAAGAAATTTTTGCATGATGCCAAGCAGTTTGTTTGGGATGATCCTTATTTGTTCAAAATTGGAGCAGATAATCTTCTGAGGAGATGTGTTACAAATGAAGAAGCAGAAGGAATTCTCTGGCATTGTCATGATTCACCTTATGGAGGACATTTTAATGGAGAAAGAACAACAGCAAAAGTTCTTCAATCAGGATTTTATTGGCCAACTTTGTTTAAAGATGCCCATAATCATGCTAGAAATTGTGATAAATGTCAAAGAGCAGGGACAATCACTAAACATCATGAGATGCCTTTACAAGGTATTTTAGAGGTTGAGGTTTTTGATTGTTGGGGTATTGATTTTGTTGGACCCTTCCCTCCATTTTTCAACAATGAATATATTCTGGTAGCAGTAGATTATGTGAGTAAATGGGTGGAAGCATTAGCTTGTCCTAAAAATGATGCTAGCACGGTAATTAAATTCTTGAAGAGGCAGATATTCTCACGTTTCGGCACTCCAAGAGTGTTGATCAGTGATGGAGGATCTCATTTTTGCAATTATCAGCTAGAGAAAGTACTCAAACACTATGGAGTAAAACATAAGGTAGCTGCACCTTATCATCCACAAACTAATGGACAAGCTGAGGTGTCTAACAGGGAGATAAAAAGGATCCTGGAAAAAACAGTGACTTCATCAAGAAAGGATTGGTCTCTCAAATTGGATGATGCTCTTTGGGCTTATAGGACAGCAATGAAGACGTCTATGGGATTATCACCATTTCAATTAGTCTATGGGAAAGCATGCCATTTGCCAGTAGAATTGGAGCATAGAGCATTATGGGCTTTGAAATTCTTGAATTTTGATCCTTATGAAACTCAATGCACACGCAGACGGCAGATTTTGGAGCTTGAAGAAATGCGATTACATGCATATGATTCATCCAAGGCTTACAAAGACAAAATTAAATTTTATCATGACAGGAAGTTGGTGAATAGAGTTTTCAATCCAGGACAACAGGTACCATATGTGAAGATATTTCCTGGGAAGCTGAAGTCAAAATGGTCAGGACCATATGTGATAAAAGAAGTGCATCCGTATGGAGCAATTGAAATATTTAATCCAACTGCTGATGATCCACAGAGAAGTTGGGTGGTGAATGGTCAACGTCTCAAACCCTATCTAGGGGGAGAGGTGCAACAATTTTCCACAATGATGTTGTTGGTTGATCCTTGAAAGTTTGGGTCAAGCTCGTGACATTAAACAAGCGCTTACTGGGAGGCAACCCAGTATTCTGTAAGTATTGTATGTTTTTAGATTAGAGTTTGATGTACTCTATTGAACACCTGGTTTGTTATGATGGTTTGCTATTAACTGTGATTGTGTGATAAGTAATGCTGAATGATGCTTATTGATTGATTGATGTTGAGATGATGTGCACATTAAAATGCTTATACAGGTGATTCACAAGCTTTGTGAACAAATGCAGATATCATGATTGTGATTGTGAAATTAAGCAGGATGTGTATGTCAAATGTGAATGAGCTTATATGTGAGGTTTTGAGCTCCAGAGTTGTTATTGTTGAATGCTATTACTTTGAAAGCATGAATGACTTTGCCCAGGTTTTCTATGATTGAATCAATTGCTTGTTTTGCATCATATGATCAAGGCCGTTTGTTGAAACCCTTTTTATTGGCCAAATTCATAAAGTTAGCCCACTAAAAGAGAACACTTTGTGTTCTATCCTTTGAACCCTTAGCCTTGAACATACACTGAAACCCTTGATTGAAAATCTTTACCTTGAGTTAAGTAGAAGATCTTGTGTGGTATTGTTAAATGTTCAAGTTTGGGGTTGTTGGGAAAACATGAAAAGGAAAAGCATTGAGCTAAGAGCTAAAAAGTAAGAATATGCAAAGAAAAAGAAAAGAAAAGAAAAAGAAGCAAAGCTCAATGCAAATGCAAAGCAAGTTGGGAAAATAAGAATATTGTGTTGTTATGATTCTCTTAACTCAAGGATTTTGTGATCCAGAAAAACCAATTTTCTTGTTAGCCCAGCCACATTATAAGCTGATGAGTCAATATTTTCTCAATTTCACTTAGCTTATTGTACCGAATTTAATCAGGGAATTGTGCTCAAATGTCTAGTATTTTCCCATTTTTCTTAATTGTGTTTAATTTGATCGGAAATTCAAATTTTAATTAATTTGAATTATTTGAGCTAATTATTTGCATTATTAATTGTAGGGAAATTGTTGGATAAATTTTGGAACATTTGGAGGTCAAAAGAAAGATGCCACATCAAATATATTTTAAAATAAAATGAAAGAGAGGTGTGGATTTAAATTGGGGGGTGCACATTGAGAAGCTGGATTCGTTTGGAGAGGTGCACACGGTGAGCAGCCACGCGTCCTAAAATGTTTCTTCATTTTAAAGCAGCCACATGCCATAGGTCACGGCCCACATAATGGAAAAGAGGTGCAGATTTTAATTCTCGGTGCTTTCCACTCTACACATAAACTTTTGACTTTTCAATTGGAGATGAGAAGCAACTCTCGGTGTGTGCTTATTGGAGGGGCCCTCATGGTTTTGCTACAAAATTAAAAGCACACGGCCTAGGGCCCATGAAGCAGCATAGGAGCAGGTGGTGTCACGGTTTGGGCCATTCAATTCTTCTAGAGAAGAGGCCTTCACACGTTCCAGCAGTAGGGGCTGTAGCTGGACAGCAAGCACACGGAACTGTAAGGGTGCACATCCAGCTTTCAAATGGAAAAGAATTCCACACGTTCACGGTGCATTCAGCAACTTGGAGAGATTCGGCCCACACTTGGCAGCACCCACGGTCCCATTTTGTTTGGCACGGTCCAGCAAATTTTGGAAAGGAATCCACGTCCAGCTTGGAGAGAATGGAGGGAAGCGGTCCAGAGTTGAATGGAGAGGTGCACCTAGCACATTAACGCCCAGCAGAGGCACGAGGAGAACACACAGCCGCCACAGTAGAAAGGAGTGTGACCTAACGGGGGAACAACTACCAGCTTCACGAGAGTTTTCCTTGGAGCAAATTTTTTTTCATATATTGTAGAAATGGAAGGTTACGGGTGACGGCCTGGACGGGTTTGATGTGCACACTTGGAAGCTCCAGCCGCCACTCTCTCTCATTTTATTTTCCAGCTGCCGTGGATGGCTCTTTGCTTTGCTTTTGAATGTTATTTTGAGGGCATTTTAATGCTTATGCTTGAACTGAGTTTTTTTTTACGTTGTCACAATGGATGAGAAATGAAGCACATTTACTTCTCCGTTTAGTATTCTTTTTGCAAGCACAAAGGGATGAATGAAACATCTTGGTTTTTATTCCAGTAGGGAAATCAGTTTTTCTTTTCTTTCTTTAGACAGTAGCAACACAAATGTTTTCTTCTTTCTTTTGGATAAGTGTGGATGATGAGCTGAGAGAGAAATGGAGCGGTGATAGAGAATGAACATACGGGAATGGTGACTCTCGGCTTGCTGGAAGAAAAGTGAAGCGTGACTCACTTTGCATGAAGAGATGGAACGGTGATTGACTTTAGGAGAGTATTTCTATTAGCTTAGCTGGAGTAGAGAATGAAAGGTGGACACTTGGAAAGAAGAGCACGGTGTAGTGTTTCTTTCGGTTTGGAGCACAAGCATGGGAGCGTCCTGGAATGAAGCGGTAATGAGTTTTTAATTTCTTTCTTGGAGAAAGAAGTGAAATGGTGACACGTTTAGGAAGCACGCAAGGGGGAGAGAGTGGTATGCGGCTGCTGTGAAGGTGGATGGTGTCTTTAATTTTATTCAGAGAATAAAAAGAGTGGATTAGGATAAAGTATAGGGTGATGGGACATTTGGCAGAAATTGTTGGAGGATGAAGAAGTGATTTAAATGTGGTAGGTAGGAGCTGGATGAGCACGGTCACGTGGAGCTCTCGGAGGGCAGATTCATTTTCTTTTTAGAAGCGCACAGTGATTGATGATTTCACTTGGAGAAGTTGGCTGATTTCATTTTTATCTTTACTGTTCATGAATTTACTTTTAAGTGTTAGTGCATGAATGATATGCGTTGGGGAATGTCTTCAATCAGCAATTTATTTCTTTACCTCAATAGTTGCATTTAATAGCTGAATTGCATTTGCTGAAGTGTCTACTGCATCCTAAGTGGTTAACGCCCTTTTTTCCAATTAAAGTTTAGTCTCGCTACATGTGCTCATGAATCGTGTTTTCATTCCAACTATTTTACTTTCGCTAAATTGTGCTTCTGTTGATGCGTTGAATTCAATAGTGTTAGATGAGTTTTCAGATTTTTCTAGTGCATTTAAATTAGTTCACACATCTTGCTTTAGGACCATTCAGTTTACTCTCTTTATTTAATTTAATGTTTTCAATTGTATTCGGTTGTGTTTAATTTTAATTTTAGCTTTAAGTTTTTCCGCAACAAAAAAAAAATCACAAACCCCCCCACTATGTGTTTGACCTAAGACTCGAACCACATTTGGTCCTTGAGAGACGACCTAGGAGTCACTTCCTAGTCTATACTGCATTCTTATATGCACAACTTTTGTGGGAGGTGCGACCCTCACAACATAAGCCATTGAAAAGTCCTTGTGATGATGCATGCTTGTGAATGTTTTTGATTGTGGTAAAATTAAAGGCAAAGTTGATTCATGTGACATTGTGATAGTAGAGTGAATGAGTGATCACCTTTTATACACTTGTGTGTTGAGTGAAATACTTTACCTAGTGAGGAAATATTCCATTAGCACATGAACATCCATGCTTAATTGATTGGTCATTCATGAAAAAGAGTATTTGTTGGGTATTAACTGACTTTGTGAAACACTAAAGCATGTGCACATCTTGATTGAACTCTTGGTCATAAGTTTGATTGAAGTTTTTACTTATCTAAAAGAGGATTTTTGAATGAGTGAACCATCATATGAATAGGTTGAAGAGTGAGTTCATCTTGTTTGCTTGAGGACAAGCAAAGTTCTAAGTTTGGGGTTGTGATAACAGTTGAAAAACTGTTATTTTCATGATTAAAATTGACACTAAAAGCAACCTTTACACTTAGAAACTAGCTTGAAATCATGCTTTTCTTCATATTTTCAGAAATAAGAGAGCTGGACAGGTTTATGCTTGATTTCAGTGTTTTTGTGCAGGTTTTAAGGTGAATTTGGTGAAAGAAGTGAAGAAGGTGAGAGATGGAATCAGAAAAGACATCAAAAAGTGCAAAAAGAGAAGCCGAAGTCACCGCTCAGCGGCAGTTTTCCGCTGAGCGGCACTCAAGAGCTTACGGGAGATCCGCTGAGGGGCAAAACGGTCGCTGAGGGGAAGAAAAGTCTCACGCACTTACCGCTGAGCGGTACTTTACCGCTGAGCAGCACTTTTATGGGCTTGGACCTAATTTTCTGTAATTTACGAATAATATATAAGCTTTAGGGTTTCCTAGGGTTAGGTATCTTTGGCTGGAATGAAGCAAACACTCTCTCTTCAACCCCTTTGAAGGAGGATCTTGGATGCTGAGGCTTCCTCTTCACCTTTTTAGGGTTTTATCTTTCATTCTTTCATTGTTATTCATCTAGGTTCACCATGAATATGGTGAACTAAACTCTGTATGTTTGTTAGGGAATCAATGTAATCTTTTGAAGCTCTCATATATGGAATTTGTTTTTACATCTTTTATTTAAGATATATGCTTTCTTTCATCATTAGTTAGGGTTTTTCCTCTTTGCGTAATGCTTGCATTGTTTAACTCATTCGATGCATGATTATTGGTTTTGTCGATACGGGCGCGTACGGGGAAGTCTAGATCCGGGGAATTTCTCCCAATATTATATTGGTTGTCGTTTATCTCCTGCACTTATGAACTAATCATTAGGAATGCTAGGAATTGTATGAACTCGTGATTAGAGAGAAGCCTTCTTGAAAGGTATTTTAGAGAGTGGCATTAACAATGATGATTTGAATGTTGAATTCCTAAAGTATATGAGAGTGGATAAGATGAATTGACCCCCAACAACATATTCATATTTCATTGAAAGTGTTTATCTTTTGCTTTTTGCCATTGATCAAAACTTCATGCATACATATTTAATTTTCGTCTTTTGCATATAAAATCCAAATATTTCGTCTTTAAGTCTTAGCTAATCAATAAACCACACAACTAAACTAGGCCGTGAGTCCTTTGGGAAGAACGATACTTGGTCTTACCAAGTTTATTACTTGAACGATTCGGTCATACTTGCCGATTGAAAAACAAGTTTGTGACATCATATTTTGGTGTTCATAAATTTGTCCATCATCGAGCTTGTAGTTCTGCGACGCGGCTGGGTGTAATGCTTGTGGTTGTTGTTGTTCGAAGGGAATGTCGAAGGAGCAGTCTTGCTACATCGAGTTGCAGTGCCAGACGGAAGGAAAATGGTACGCCTTCACCGATTTGCTACTGTGGCCAATATTGTGTGATGAGAACTGCCAAAACTACGAAGAATCGGGGCAAGCAATTTTGGGGATGCTCCAAGTATAAGGTATGTTAGATTGAACTCAACCTAATTAAGTTCTGGTACTGTTGTGAGAAGAAGGTGGTACTCCCTAATTAAGTTGAATGTTGTCTTTACAGAATGGTGGTGAAGAAAGTGGTTGCAACTTCTTCAAATGGTGCAATGATATTGGTGGTGACGAAAGGGGAAGCTTGTTCAACACTGAAGGAAAGAAAGAAACATTGGTGAAGAGTGAAGACATGGATAGTACTAGGAAAATGATAGTGAATTTACAAAAATAAGTTTTCATTGTTCAAAAGTGGATGAAGGTGGTGATGTTGTTGGTGTCTGTTTTATGTGTAATACAAATAGTTTTAGTTTCAATGTTGATGAGGAAAGGATGATTTCTTGTAACTTTGTTGTAGGTTTGGTCTGTTGTAATGAAATTAATGAAATGAATGAAATGGAAGAGTTGTTATAAATTCAGTCCATATATTGTGTACAAAATTACTGCTAAATTATCTTTATAGAGTCCATATAATGCTGAATTATACAGTCCATATAAATTCAGTCCATATAAATTACTTTATAAATTACTGCTAAATTATTTATAAATTATCTTTATATTGTGTACAAATTACTGCTAATTACTGCTACTGCTAAATTACTGCTGAATGTATATGGTCCATATAAATTCAGTCCATATAATGCTAAATCATCTTTATAGAATAAGCAGTTTCAATTTATAGAATAAGCAGTTTCATTGTTATAATGCTAAATTACAGCATTGTTATCCTGTTCAGACCACAGATAGATTGTTGAGATACTATTGGCTTCAGCTTCACATTTGATAGCTTTGAGTTATGAGCTGCTGACATTTTAAATTACAGTCATCAGGTCATCCCATTAACCCTGAGTTATTCCTTGTGTTGCAAACACAGAGATAAAAAACTTCTTAAAGAAGTAATCACTACAAACACAGGAAGCTAAAGACAAAACTTCTTAAATAACAAAAGCTTACAACAAACTAGTATGAATCATTCCATAAAAGCAAAGATAACATTCCATAAAAGCAAAGTTCACATTACAGCAAACTGGTATTAATCAGAAAAGGTTCAACATCACAATTTTTTTACATCATTACAAGGTACAAAAAACGACAGCTGCATTGTGCCAGTAAATATCAGAATTGGTTGTAGCTTGCTTGCTTAAGGCTGATTTGATGATGGTATGTTTTCTTCATTTGTTGGGTTGCTTTGTTGTGTTTGGTCAGGGTTGACTTCACCATCTTGGGTTGATTTCTGGCAAGAAGTTCTGTTGTGACCCAGCTCCTTACAAATGCCACATCTTTTATGTATACCACCCTTCCTCATTCTTGTTTCGTCCCTGACTAACTCCCATTCTTGCAACCTTCGTTTCTTCTTGGGCCTTCCCAGCAATATTCTCTTTTTTGGAGGGAGCACATCATTATATGGGGTAATTTCCCACATATTCTGACCATTAATTGGATACACAATGGAAGAGTACATTTCTTCGTATGTTGACTTCCTAAAGCAAACAGGAATGAAGTCATCTGCATCTAAACTCAGAAACTTCATAACAGCCAACGCATGACAACATGGAATGCTCGAGATAGCCCATTTCCTGCATGTGCATTCAACCTTGTCTATATCAACTATAAACTTGTCGCCAGCTTGGGACACATGACGAACTTCAAACAGCTGCAATGCTGACCAGCTGAAAAAACACAATTAAAATTCAGAAAGTACACATACACTTAAACTGTTTAACACATGATAAATGAAAATATATTATGGTTACCTAGGAATCCAAAATTTGGTTAGCTGGTACTCCTTATTAAGTCTACTCTTGATTTTTGGACAAATCACCCCAGACAATGAGGCTATTTTTGTTCGGTTTGTTGCCCATCTGTTCATCAAATAAAGGCGGATATCCTCCAACATAGTTATGATTGGCTTTGACCTTGTATGCAGCAATGCACTATTGAATGCCTCTGACATGTTGTTTACCAAAGTATCACACTTAGCATTGGTGGTAAACCTTGATCGTGACCAATATCTACATTTCAAGAGATTAGGAAATATGGGTATTTGAATCTGCCACTTCCACAACTATGAATTGAATCACATTTCAAGAGATTAGGAAATATCATCATACCTGGGAGGAATTTTTATAAGGTATTTGAAGGCCTCGAGATTGACTTTCTTTAATTTTCTCATTTCGGTTTCCCAGACTTGTGAATGAGTTGTTGTAGCTGCCTTCCACATCATCCGCTTTAGCTGCTTTGAAGGGAATTTTTCCTGAAATTTACGTCAAGGTGCCTAACACAAAACCGATGATCAACTGTAGGAGCACATCTTCAAAAGCTTGCATTAAGCCCTGTAATTTCAAATTGACAGTGTTGTTAAAGGTCTCATATCAATAATAATGAAAAGGTTTAATATGTTTTTAGGAAAAAAGGGCATGTGAATAACCTTTTGTTGATCTGATATGAATGTCAATGATGCATGTACTGCTTCCTGATGACAAATTTATGAACACCGAAAAACGACGCCACAAACTTTTTTAACAATCGGCAAGTGTGACCGAATCGTATCAAGTAATAAAACAAGGTAAGACCAAGTATCGTTCTCCCAAAGGACTCACGACCTAGTTTAGCTATATGATTTGTTGATTATTTAAGACTTAAGAACAAATTGATTGTAGGTTTAAATGCAAGAGACAATAATTAAATATGTATGCATGAATTTGATCAATGGAGAAAAACAGAATACAAACACTTCAATGAATTAGATGAATGAGTATGTTGTTGGGGTTATCAATTTCATCTTATCAACTCTCATATATTTTTAGGAATTCATCATTCTTATCATCAATGCTAATGCCACTCTCTAAATCACTTTGCAAGAAGGCCTATCCTTAATTACGAGTTCATACAATTCCTAGCATTCCTAGTAATTAGTTCTGAAGTGCAGGAGCTTAAAGGCAACCAATATGCTATTGGGAGAAATTCCCCGGATCTAGACTTCCCCGTACGTTCCGGTATCGACAAAATCAATAATCATGGCAATGAATGAGTTAAACAAAGCAAGCAATAAGCAAAGAGGAAAAACCCTAACTAAAGATGAAAGAAAGCATATATCTTAATATAAGACGTTAAAACAAATTCCATATATGAGAGTTTCACGAGACTACATTGATTCCCCAACAACAATACAAGGTTTAGTTCACCATATTCATGGTGAAACTAGATAAACAATAATGAATGAAAGAAAGATAAAACCCTAGAAAGAGGAGAAGGTAGCCTGAGCATCCAAGATCTTCCTTCAAGGGGTGGAAAAGAGAGTGTTTGCTTCGGCTCTGCCAAAGATACAAACCGTAGAACGTTCTAAAGCTTATATACTATTCTAAAATTACAGAAAATTAGGCCCAAGCCCAAAATAGTGCTGCTCAACGGTAAACTACCGCTCAGCGGTAAGTGCGTGAGTTGTTTTTCTCCCCTCAGCGGCCTTTTCACTCCTCAGCGGAGCCAACGTGGGTTTTTGAGTGCCGCTCAGCGGTAAACTGCCGCTGAGCGGTAATTACGGCTTCTCCTTTTGCACTTTTTTATGTCTTTTCTGATTCCATCTCTATCCTTCTTCACTTCTTTCACCAAATTCACCTTAAAACCTGCATAAAATATCCAACAAATGCTATTTTTCATGAATGATCAATCAACTAAACATGGATGTTCATGTGCTTAATGAATATTTCCTCACTAGGTAAAGTGTTTCACTCAAACACACAAGCGTATAAGAGGTAATCACTCATTCACTCTACTATCACAATGTCACATGAATTGTCTTTGCCTTTCATTTAACCACAATCAAAAACACTTACCAGCAAGCATCATCACAAGGACTTTTCTATGGCTTATAACGTGGCTGGGCTAACAAGAAAATTGGTTTTTCTAGATCACAAAACCCTTGAGTTAAGAGAAACATCTAAACACCATCATTCTTATTTATTCCCAACTTTCTTTTGCATTGAGCTTTGCTTTTTCTTTTCTTTTCTTTCTCTTTTTCTCTTTCTTTTCATATTCTTATTTCTTAGCACTTAGCTCAATGCTTTCAATTTCCTTTTCTATTTTCCAACAACCCCAAACTTGAACATTTATCAATACCACAAAATATTTTCTACTTAACTCAAGGTAAAGCTTTTCAACAAGGGTTTTCAAATCATGTTCAAGGCTAAGGGTTCAAAGGATAGAACACAAAGTGTTCTCTTTTAGTGGCTAATCATGAAATTGGCTAATATAAGGGTTACCAACAAATGGCCTTGATCATATGATGCAAACAAGCAATTGATTCAATCATAGAAAACCTGGGCAAAGTCATTCATGCTTCCAAAGAATAACATTCATTCACACAAACTCTGGAGCTTAAAACCTCACACATAAGCTCATTCACATTTGACATAAACATCCTGCTTAATATCTCAATCACAATCACAACATCATACATTTGTTCACAAAGCTTGTGAATCACCTGTATAAACATATAATGTGCACATCTCAACATCAATCTATATCAAAGCATCATCAAGCATTACTTTATCAAGCAATCACAATCACAAGCAAACCATCATAACAGACAAAGTTTTTAATTGAGTACATCAAACCCTATTCTAAAAACATAAGTAAGTCCAGAACACAAAACCAAACAAAAGCATAAGTCCTGCTCTAGTTATGATAACATTCATCAGTAAATGCTATCTCAGCTCCTCATCAATCTGAGCTGTCATCTGTATCCTCCTCTTCTTCCTCATCTTCCGCATCCTCAAATGCATCATCATCATCAGCTTTAATATCATCTTCTTCCATCTCCATAGCTGAAGCTTCAGCTGCTTCAGCTTTGTCTCCTTGTACCTGCTCTTCTGGCCAAGCTACCACATTATGAAACTCCTCCATAGTCCACCTGTGTGCTGGAGGTGTATCATACATTCCAACAATCATCTCTACAATAGCCACCTGCCCTCTGTGGATAGACTGTAACTGTGCACCTATAAGAGACATGTACATGTCCCTCTGATGAGTCAATATTTTCTCAATTTCACTTAGCTTATTGTACCGAATTTAATTAGGGAATTGTGCTTAAATGTCCAGTATTTTCCCATTTTTCCTAATTGTGCTTAATTTGATCGGAAATTCTTATTTTAACTAATTTGAATTATCTGAGCTAATTATTTGCATTATTAATTGCAGGGGAAAATTGTTGGATAATATTTGAGACATTTGGAAGAATATTCATCTGCACACTGTCCTATTTTACTTGGAAGAAGCTACGCTTTATTCAGATAAAGATGTGCTGATCCGTTTTGGAAGAAGGGCTTAATTTTTCTGTTGGGATGTTACGGTTTCATCAATTGAATAAGAAAGGCACCAACATCTCTACTCATTCAATTGCACACGGCTAGGACCCATTGGAAAATTCATTATTGGCAAATCATGAGAAGCATCTACGTTTCCACCACTTTCCAAGTAGTGTCCACGGTTTTCTCAAGAATTTTTGAAGACAATAACAATTCACGTAGGAAATCACCAAAGACTTGAAGTGAAATGATGGAGGGGACCACTTTGCAAGTGCTCACGGTTTTATTCATTCATTTTGGCATGGCCCACATCCACATGGAAAGGAAAAGGTTTTGGATTTTCAATGGTAAATGGTGTGTTGCAGAACATGTTGCAGCTTTTATTCTTCAAAGCTCACGGTTTTGGAAGATTGGCCCATGGACAATTGATTGTGTCAAGTAAAGCAACACGGCCCATACCTTCTTCCATTCAGCAGCACGCGTCCACGAGAAATGAAGGGGGTGCACGAAGAAGCTTAGAGAGATTAGAAGGTGCATCCAGCAACACCACACAGAAGACAACACGCTGTCCAGCAATTGGATTGAGAGGCACTTTCGGTCCAACACAGCAGCGTCCAGGAGCTTCCTCTCAGTCCAGTTTCCACGCCCACGGTCCAGAGTGAAGACAAGCTCCAGCCGCAACCTAGAGAGGAGAAGTTCATTTTTAGTTTAAAAAGAAGCAAGTGACAACGCAGGGGAGGGACGCAGATGATAGAGGGCTACGGCTGAAGAGTTGCGTCCAGTAGGGAATGAATTTTTATCATTTTACTTTGTTTAGAAAAAGAAGGATATGCTTGGTTCATTATTTTGTGTCTTCCATGTTTATTATTCAGTTTTCTTTATTTTGAATACAACCGGCCAGCACACTCTTCTTTGCTTTGAACATTGTTTTGGATTTTGGAGGAAAATATTCTGGCACATTTGTTTTTCTCGGAGGATGAGTTCTTAAATTATTATTCACTCTTGCCTTTTTCATTTTGGGTTTATATGCATCTTTGATTGAAGCCTTTTAGTGCTTCTATGCTTCAATGTTCACGCTGTTGAGGGAGGAATGAAGTGATGTTTATGTTTTTATTTTGATGTCCTTGGGAATGAAAAGAAAGTAAAGCAAACGGTGACATGGCTGCTGGCAGGAGATGTTACGTGCATAAAAGTTTTCTTTTATATATTGTAATCATGCTTGGATGAGAATGATTTTTACATTCCAGTTGTTAAGAATTACAAAAAGTGAAGGAGCTGCAGGTTTGGAAGTTAAATTCAATGAATCATCATTCACGTTTTTCAATGTGCATCATTACTTTTCTTTATATTTTTTGCCGTGGTGAATATGCAGTGACAGATGAGCACAATGAGCATTAATTTTCTTTAGCTAAACATTGCATTGGATGGAAGAAGAAAATTAACTCTTGCGTTGGAAAAAAAAAGATGTGCACGGTGTTTCTTTCTTTCTTTTAGGAGAGCACGGTCTTCAGTAGGTTATGTCCACTAGGGGTTAGCATCCATAGGTTTTATTTTCTTTCTATTAGCTCAAGTATATGCACTGAAACGGATTGGATATTATATAATGGGATGCATTCAGCTTGGAAAGATGCATACGAATTCATTTTATTTTCACTCTTCAAACGTTTTTAATATCGTTTCTGTGATGAATGATGCATTTCATTTTTCTGTTGTGAGTTTTCCAAGAATTGTTGTAGTGTTCAATTAATTTATTAGTTAAGCATTACTCTTTTAATTGAAGTTTTATTCCAGCCGTGTGCATTTGATTGTTTATATTTTAATAGCTTTAATTGCGTTTGGATATTTACCTATTGAATTGTTTACTTTAATGTGTTCATGCATTTTAATGCTTTTAATTATGTTTTGTTGTATTTAATTTCCAGTTTTAATTTAGTTCATTTACAATCACAAAAACACTTTCACAAACCCCCCCACTACGTGTTTGACTTAAGACTCGAGCCACAATTTGGTCCTTGAGAGACGACCTAGGAGTCACTTCCTAGTACTATACTGCATTCTTTTATGCACAACTTTTGTGAGAGGTGCGACCCTCTCATCACCCTCATTTGAAAAGGTTCTGCTTCATGTGTTTCAGCAGATGCCCGACTCTGTGCTTGCCCTCTTTCTCTGCGAGTACGGCGTGGTGGAACTGGTTGAGCTGCTTCATCACCTCCACAATATTGTCTATAATAAGCCTCATCAATTGCTTTCCTTGGCCTTTCAAAGGGTGGAGATGAAGTATCCACCCCAGCTATCTTGCAAAGGTGTGTGATTAAAGACGGATGTCCTAAGGGTGCTTTGTTGTTTGTTGTGTTAGCACACACCCTTATCTCATCACTATTACCTGTCCAATATTGACATTCAAGTTCCTGATTGCACAGTAAAGGAGGAGTGCCCTGCTAAGAGTAATGTTGACACATGAGAACATGGCTGAATGTTGGCATGAGAAAATGCCATCCAATACTTTGCAAGAGGAGTCAAGTCAGTTCTCCTAATGTTTACCACAACGCCAGTTCTATTCCTCTGAAAATGTCCTAAAGGTACACATAAAACTCTCTCCACATCATCAAAATCAGCGGCTTCTTCCATACAGAGAGCAAACTGGCACTGCTCACCAGCCCACACAGTATCCAAGAAGTTGTTGATGGAATCAGGATCATACCTAATAGCATGGCCTCTGACATAGCCAAGGTAATTCTCACTGGATAATCACCAATCTTTCTTGCATTAGTGTAGAATTCTTTCACCACAGCTATATTGGCAGGTGTAGGGTATGTGGCTAGCTTCCCCCAATCATTCCCTAATAATTGCTCTCCAAATTGAGGAGCAAAGTTAGGTATCATTCCAACCTTTCTCCCATCAGTAGCCTCCTATCTTGGACCACCTTGAAATGCTTCTCATGTTTGCGAGATAGGAACCTACTAGAATGGGGTTGTTCTGGTTCCTTTTCTTTTCTTTTGGATGCCATGGTCTTTATTCTTTTGCCTGAAGAGGATGCCATTCCTACATCAAACACAAATACAAAACCACCAAAAATTGTTGTAATTCATTAGTAACACACAAACAACACATATTTTGAAGCTAAACCACTGCTGAGGGTCAAAAATCACCCCTCAGCGCCACCAGTGCAGCAATCCAGAACGCAATTCAGCAAAAATCTAATGTCTGTCAGAGTGCCGCTCAGCGGCAATTTACCCCTGAGCGGTGACTCTGCAGATTTTTGAAAACTTCATTTTAACCTGTCCTAACTCCACCCACATGCAATTTTCAATTTTTCAGATCAAAATCATTCAGTTTAATCGGTTCAAACTTCAATTAAATCATCAAATCATGCATAGAAATCAAAACCCCTAAAGATTCATGGTTTAACAATCAAATTCACATTCAAGAACCCTAGAATGAAAAATGCTTGACTTACTTGGGTGGAGATGCTAGATGAACTGAGAATGCTTTCAAGCTATGATGCTCTCTCTTCCTACCCCAAACTTAGATGGAAAGCTAGTGATAAAATGAGTGAAAGAGAGATTTTCTCAAGAGGAATGAGGGAAAAGTTGTAGAGAACCTTTGAAAAAGTATGTAGGAGTGTTTGTGCAGAGAAAAATCTGAAAAGAGAAACTAAGGCGCAGCTTAGGGTATAAAAATACCCTAATGGGCTCGGGTTCCGCTTAGGGGCAGCCTAAGCCCAATCTGCGACACTACCGCTCAGCGGTAGTTTGCCTCTTAGCGGCACTTTCGGGAAGTGCTCTTCTTCTTCCTAGCTTAACCTAGGTGCCTCCTACCCATGCCTCTCACTTACTCCCTGCAATAACATGTTCAGATTACTCATGCAAAATCCTATTATGCAACTACAGCAGAACAAACAAAAATATAATCAATCAACTGGGTTGCCTCCCAGGTAGCGCTTGTTTAACGTCACGAGCCTGACCCAAAATCCACCAACACCCATTAGTAGGTGCAAAACTTTCTTACCAACACCCATCAGTGATGTAACAAACCTAGTATCCTTCAATGGATACTTAACCACCTAGCATCCTTCAGTAGATGCTATATCTCTGTAACAAAATTATAACAAAAACAAAAATACCCAAAAGTTCAAAATTACATCACCAAACCAAAAATTAAAAGTTCTTAAATCACTGGGTTGCCTCCTGATAACAGTTGAAAAAATGTTATTTTCATGCTTAAAATTGATACTAAAAGCAACCTTTAACACTTAGAAACTAGCTTGAAATCATGCTTTTGGTTATATTTTCATAAATAAGAGAGCTGGACAGGTTTATGCTTGATTTTAATGTTTTGTGCAGGTTTTAAGGTGAATTTAGTGAAAGAAGTGAAGAAGGATAGAAATGGAATCAGAAAAGACATCAAAAAGTGCAAAAGGAGAAGTCGAAGTTACCGCTCAGCGGTAGTTTACCGCTGAGCGGCACTCAGGAACCCACGTTGGCTCCGCTGAGGGGTGAAAAGGCCGCTGAGGGGAGAAAAACAACTCACGCACTTACCGCTGAGCGGCACTATTTTGGGCTTGGGCCTAATTTTCTGTAATTTTAGAACAATATATAAGCTTTAGGACGTCCTAGGGTTTGTATCCTTGGCAGAGACGAAGCAAACACTCTCTTTTCCACCCCTTGAAGGAAGATCTTGGATGCTCAGGCTACCTCCTCCTCTTTCTAGGGTTCTATCTTTCATTCTTTCATTATTGTTCATCTAGTTTCACCATGAATATGGTGAACTAAACCTTGTATTGTTGTTGGGGAATCAATGTAGTCTTGTGAAACTCTCATATATGGAATTTGTTTTAACGTCTTATATTAAGATATATGCTTTCTTTCATCTTTAGTTAGGGTTTTTCCTCTTTGCTTATTGCTTGCTTTGTTTAACTCATTCATTGCCATGATTAGTGATTTTGTCGATACGGGAACGTACGGGGAAGTCTAGATCCGGGGAATTTCTCCCAATAACATATTGGTTGCCTTTAAGCTCCTGCACTTTAAGAACTAATTACTAGGAATGCTAGGAATTGTATGAACTCGTAATTAAGGATATGCCTTCTTGCAAGGTGATTTAGAGAGTGGCATTAGCAATTGATGATAAGAATGATGAATTCCTAAAAGTATATGAGAGTGGATAAGATGAAATTGATAACCCCAACAACATACTCATCCATCTAATTCATTGAAGTGTTTGTATTCTGTTTTTCTCCATTGATCAAATTCATGCATACATATTTAATTACTGTATCTTGCATTTAAATCTACAATCAATTTTTTCTAAAGTCTTAAATAATCAACAAATCATATAGCTAAACTAGGCCGTGAGTCCTTTGGGAAAACTATACTTGGTCTTACCTTGTTTTATTACTTGATACGATTGATAACAGTTGAAAAACTGTTATTTTCATGCTTGAAATTGATACTAAAAGCAACTTTTAACACTTAGAAACTAGCTTGAAATCATGCTTTTATTCATATTTTCAGTAATAAGAGAGCTGGACAGGTTTATGCTTGATTTCAGTGTTTTTGTGCAGGTTTTAAGGTGAATTTGGTGAAAGAAGTGAAGAAGGAGAGAGATGAAATCAGAAAAGACATCAAAAAGTGCAAAAGGAGAAGCCGCAACTGCCGCTCAGCGGCAGTTTACCGCTGAGCGGCACTCAGAATCTCACGGGAGATCCGCTGAGGGGCAAAATGGCCGCTGAGGGGAAGAAACCAACTCACGCACTTACCGCTGAGCGGTACTTTACCACTGAGCGGCACACTTATGGGCTTGGGCCTAAATTTTCTGTAATTTTAGAATAGTATATAAGCTTTAGGACGTCCTAGGGTTTGTATCTTTGGCAGAAACGAAGCAAACACTCTCTCTTCCACCCCTTTGAAGGAGGATCTTGGATGCTCAGGCTACCTCTTCACCTTTCTAGGGTTTTATCTTTCATTCTTTCATTATTATTCATCTAGTTTCACCATGAATATGGTGAACTAAACCTTGTATTGTTGTTGGGGAATCAATGTAGTCTTGTGAAATTCTCATATATGGAATTTGTGTTTAAACATCTTATTTGAGATACATGCTTTCTTTATCATTAGTTAGGGTTTTGCTCTTTGCTCAATGCTTGCTTTGTTTAACTCATTCAATGCATGATTATTGATTTTGTCGATACGGGAACGTACGGGGAAGTCTAGATCCGGGGAATTTCTCCCAATAGTATATTGGTTGCCGTTAAGCTCCTGCGCTAAAAGAACTAATTATTAGGAATGCTAGGAATCGTATGAACTCGTAATTGGGGATAGGCCTTCTTGCAAGGTAATTTAGAGAGTGGCATTAACAATGATGAAAAGAATGTTGAATTCCTAAAGTATATGAGAGTGGATAAGATGAAATTGATAACCCCAACAACATACTCATCCATATATTCCATTGAAGTGTTTGTATTTTGTTTTAGCCATTGATCACATTCATGCATACATGTTTATTTTCTGTTTTTCATATTAAACTTCACTTATTTCGTTCTTAAGTCTTAAATAATCAACAAATCACATAACTAAACTAGGTCGTGAGTCCTTTGGGAGAACGATACTTGGTCTTACCGAGTTTATTACTTGAAACGATTCGGTCACACTTGCCGATTGTTAAACAAGTTTGTGGCGCCGTATTTCAGTGTTCGTAAATTTGTCATCAACGATTCGGTCACACTTGCCGAATGTTAAACAAGTTTGTGGCGCCGTTTTTCGGTGTTCATAAATTTGTCATCACCTCCCAGCAAGCGCTCTTTTAACATCATTAGCTTGACCCAATAAAGTTCAAGTTCCTTCTTCCTGGTTGATGTCCATATTCCACCAACTCCTCAACTGCTTCGGTGTACTGTTTTGACTCTTCTAGAATATGGAGACTCTATCTCTATCATCTCCTTTTCTTTATAGCCTTTCACAACCCACAATTTGTTTTTGAACCTCACAGGTGTACCCAATTTGATGGGGAAGTGCATACCTAGAGAGAATATACTAAATGACATTTAAGAAATGGAAGAGAAATTAAAAATGGAAGAGATTAGAGAAAAGGAAACTTAGGAAATGAAGATGCGCCACTTGAACAAGCTTCCAAGATAAGCATCATGAAGAGGACCGCCACTTGCTTGAGCAAGATAAGGCCTGCCCAAATTTGGGACTTTAGAGACAGAATTCTATCTCAAAGAAGAATGCAAGATTGCAATTCAACTCAAATTTCATTCAATGCAAAGGTGTCTACAAAGAAGAACCCCTAGGTTGCTTATATAGCTTTTGGAATGACTTTGGTGATGAGTTTCAAGAGATGTGGGACTTGGAAGGCTCCAAGTTCTGTCCAGCAGCAGCTGCAACGTCCCTAGGTGCATGGGAGCCCCACATTGCTTAATTCTCTCATTCCAAAAGGGTTTATAGCTTCCTAGCTCTCCTAGAGTTCAAAAACTAACACTAGCTATGCTTCCTAACTCCTACACGCCTAAAAATGCTCACTTTCTCTTCTATTCTTTTTAAGACCAAGCTATGGAAAGTCCCACATTGCTTACTCTTAAAGAGAAAGAAGAGTTTATAAGCAATTATTCACAAGAACTAAGAGAAAGAAATCAAAAGGCAAATACACGCCCAAAGGAAACCTATTCTACTCTTTTTGTGTTTTTGTCACTTTGAAACTCTTCACTACTTAACCCATTTATGATCATATCACAATTGGAGTTGTTCTTTCATCCAGTCATCAGGAACTTTCGTTCCTCTTCCAATCTTTTCTTTTTCTGGTACCTGAAACAATAAACAATGTTTACCTTTAACCTTGGGCTTTTCATCTTGAGAGCTAGTCATGAGTACATCTTGAAATGTAGCTTTATGACTAGCTTCTTCCTCCTGCATCTGCCTCTCTTCTTTGAAGACATCTACAACAACTCTCTCTTCTCTGTCTTGGAGCACCACTATACCTTCGTTCACATCAATGATAGCTTTGGCCGTTTTCATAAACGGTCTTCCAAGAATAATGGGTATCTTTTCAGTCTCTATCTCCATCACCACAAAGTCTACCAAGAACTAGAGTTTGCCCACACAAACTATAATATCTTCTACTATTCCACAAGGTTCCTTTGAAGATCCATCTGCCATTACTAAGTTAACCTTTACAGGCTTCACATCAACATCACCGATCTGCTCCAGTAAAGAATAAGGTATCAAGTTAACACTTGATCCTAAATCGAGTAAGGCCTTGTTTATCCTTTTCTTCCCTATTGTGCATGGAATGGAGAAACCTCCTGGATCTTTTGCCTTTAGAGGGAATGACTCCTTTTTAACAGCTTTATATTTCTTTGTATCATCATCTCTACGTCTTTTCCTTGTAGATACTTCTTCCTCAGGTTTAGTATAAACTGCAATTTGTTGTAATATCTGATTCCTTAATTGCCACGTTCGTACTACATTCATATAACCACAATATGCCATCCAGGGGCACTTTCCTTTACCACCCAAACACTTCACTCTAATTCTCTTCTTATCATTTTTAACATATGTTAGATTTCTCCCATTTTCTACTGCATATGTTTTTATGGCATCCATAATATCTTGCTTGTTAGCAAAATAAGTGCTCAAATCCCACTTGTAATCCACCATTGTTTTAGGCATAGTAAATGTTACAAACTTTCCATAACTTTCTTCCTCATCATCTTCTCCATCACTTTCTCCTCCACTAACCAATTCTTATGATTCCCAATTATCATCAGACAACCTCTATCATTCTCAGTATTTATACCATCCTCAACATCACTATCTGCAATGCGAGTCCGTGATGGTCCATCATCTTGCACATCAACTTCAATTTCACCAAACCAATTCCCAACTCCATGCCCTACCTCTTCTTGGATATCACAGTCAACTAGGTCATCCATACTAGGAACATCCACATTGCAATCAACATTGGCATCCTCACCACTGCAACTCCAACTACGAACATCAACATCATCTCTTTCAGACTCACCCACATCACATTCAACTTCAATTTCACCTCCTACAACATCATCTCTTTCACACTCACCCACATCACATTCAACTTCAATTTGAACTTCTACAAGATCATCTCTTTCGGACTCACCCACATCACATTCAACTTCAATTTGAACTTCTACAACATCATCTCTTTTGGACTCACCCACATCACATTCAACTTCAATTTGAACTTCTACAGCATCATCTCTTTCGGACTCACCCACATCACATTCAGCTTCAATTTGACCTTCTACAACATCATCTCCCTCAGCTCTTTCTTCTGAAACAGGAACTTCACACTCACCATCACCTACCTTCTGACACTCATCATGAACTTGTTCACACTCACCATCATCACTATCATGCATCACAGGTTGAACTTCTTCTTCACCTATATTATGTGGAACATTTTCTAACAAGTGTACGATCTCAGGTTCACGCACTGTGTGAACAACAAATAAATGAACTTCTCCATTTAGCCTATCAAAGTTCATCATGTGCATGGCTCTTCTATCATCAGACAAAGCCTCTAACCTATCATCTAACACAGAACCCCCCCTACACAATACCACAACTCCTTAAATCCATCATATCCAAGTCTTTTTATTACACTGACTATAATGAAGTAACTCCACACGTCTGGGTCAAAAGACAGAGTTGTACTTTCCCCCTCATACTTAAGTGGCCCATCGTTTATGAAGTGACCTCCATGGTGGAAAACAACTTCAAAATGATCCTCCATGTAATACACTATAACAGTATATATCCTATAAAATAATAAGACGACAACGACAACAAAAATTATATAAAATTAGAAGCAGGACAAGGAAACACAGGGACCAACTACAACATAACTTAAACAAAATAAAAAGCACAAGAAACAAACATGGGGGACCACATTGCAACATTGCAACACCAATATAAAGCAAAACAACAATTACGGTCTACTACGACACTTCAAACATGGGGGACCACTTTCAACACCAATTTCTACAACACATAAATAACAGACTACCACACCACTTCGAACATGGGAGACCACGACTGACCATGCATCATTGTCAAAATTATACAAAGAAGTAAACTTTTACTAACCTGGACACGTGCTACACCTCCAACGACCTTCACGAAACTCTTCCACGTGATTCACCACCAAAAATTACCTGCTTCTACTCAAAACCACCGATAGATCACTACAATTTTATACAACGAAAGCTTATCACTAGTGCAGAAAGGGGTTTTAACGTCCACTACAAGAAAAATCGCATTTATATACGGCCGAAATCCGTATATAACATCAAAAATCCGTATAAAAAGTGGTGTTATATACGGATTATATACGGTCAAAAATCCGTATATAAAAAGGGCGTAGATAACATTACATACGGATTATCCGTATATAACTTATATACGGATTATCCGTATATAACTTATATACGGTTAAACAGATCAATTTGAATAGCATACCTGCTCATCTAAACAAACAATTTACAAGACCTGCCCATACCACACAGACAATTCACAAGACCTGCACATTATATCCATTCACAAATTTGATAAATAAATTAAGTCTTAAAAAGCCGACAAACAAGCGTTTCACATTAATAATCCTAATAAGAATGTTTACATAATTGTGAATTATAATAAGTTGAAATAAGATGAAATAAGTTCTTGAGGGAATAAGTTTGAGTCATAGATGTCCTACTTCTAAGAACATAACTAATAATCTCCATAAACATTATCATCTTGTGGTTGATCTGTTGGTTGCTGTGCTTGCTGTGCTTGCTGTGGTTGCTGTGCTTGCTGTGGTTGCTGTGCTTGTTGTGGTTGCTGTGCTTGTTGTGGTTGTTGTGGTTGTTGTGGTTGCTGTGGTTGAATATTAGGTTGTGGCTGATTTTGGGATTGAAAAAATTGTTGTGCAATTGCGACTGCAGGAGGCGGAAGGTACTGCATTATGACGCCAATAAAGCCTTGCAATTGAGAGTTCATCTGTCGAAGTTGGTCATCATGGGTTGATACTCGTGTGTGGAGGTTAGAAATGTCGTCTGCCATCGGTTGCTGAGAAGAAGATGCCTGTGTCTGTTGTATGTAACTATCAACACAGTCATCTTGAGCACTGACATTTCCGATGCCGTATACGCGTCCCTTGTACCTTCCACCAGCAACGTCCAACCAACATTGGTTCCTCAATCTTTCCTCATCTGCAGGGTCTAGGGGAGAACATGCTGAAGCACCAACAGATGTTGTCTCAGATCTTATTTGAGAAAATTTTGCTTCAAACTCTTCCTGTTAAATGAATACATGATTATCGTTAAATAGATAGACCTAAGAATTACAACCTAATAAAGAATATAATGGAGTTAGTAGAAACTAACATGTGTCCGCCTAGACCTTTCATCTACAAATTGTCCTGTTGATGCTCGAATATGTGTTTGCTGAAATATTTCATCAACATGCACTGACCGACCAAGCTCCTGTGACTGAAAGCAAAGAAGATGTAAGTTTTTAACATGAAATATTTGTAAAGTTTATGACTAGAAATGTAAAAATAAATTTATATGTACCAGACGAATTGCATGCTCATGCACGCTAATGGATCCCCCAGTGTGCAAACAACCACCCTTATCAAATGTCCTATTCTTTTTAGCCGTTTCACATTTTTTTCTATAAAGTGGCATGTTCCACTTCTCCAAAAGACCATTCCAAACAATATCCCCCATCCAATTAGGTTTTTTTCCTTCTGTTCGAGCCTTTTTAAACATCTCAGATAATCTATGAGATGCTTTGGTGTGGAAATTTTTTTTCACCTTTTCTTCATGGTTAGACCTCCATGAAACCTTCCTCTGTTGACAACAAAGATTAATATTGGATAAGATAATTGAGGACAAGTGTACCCTAATATTGGATAACATAATGTAAATAAACAAAAGTGTACCCTAAAACGCTCAAAGAAAACATCTCTTTGTGTCTGAGGTATATTTCCCCATGTCACCCATGGCTCATCAAACTGTTGCTTGATGGTGGCTGTGATTGCTTTGGATGCTGTTTTTGTTGGATAAAACCTATACCAAAATAAAAGTCAAATATTAGAATAATACACTATATGCTTGGAACATTAAATTGATGTTTTCTTACCCTCCTCCAATAGGTGTAATGATTGGACGATTGTTGGAAACATCTTCAAAGTCATTGGCTGCTGAACTTGAATGTGGAGGGTTATCCCCTATAGGAGGTGGTGATGGCATATTTGTGGGAGTTGTTGGGTTAGAACCAACATGGGGGGAGGGTGATCTCCATTGATCAGCAGCAAATTGTTGTGGACTAGGTGTGAAGGCAGGAACTTCCAACGAAGGTGGAATTGATGGTGCAGTAGGTGTCAAACCAGGAACTTGTAATGGTGGTGGAACAAATCTAGCAGTAGAGGTAGAGGTAGGTGTAGATGGTTGACTACTTGAAGCATTTACATTATTGAAACGATTTAACAACTTCACCATATAAGATTTCTTCTTGCCCTTCTCCTTATCTGATTTTGCTAAAGGTGGAATAGGAGGGTCACAACCATCTGGTGCCATATTCTTGAACAAAAAACAAAATTGTTGGGTCAATATATTTTTACAATTGAATGGAAAGGAAAAGTAAGAAAAGAACATGATGATGATGTTCTTGTTTGCACACTGTGTTATTTACTTGGAAGGAGCTGCACTGTGTTGATTCAATTTGTGTGTTGAAATGGAAAATTTGATTTGGAACTGTTACACACTTATTGAAAATACACGTTGGGAAGTTATTCCCCTTGCCATGTCACGCATTCTGCAAAGAATAATGGAAGCATTGTTTTGGTGTCTAACATGTCACAAGGGACTACCACTAAAGCTTATGGAAAGGGTTTCATGCAACTCCTTTCTTTCTTTCAGAATTTTGTAAAAAGCATTTGAACCAATTGAGGGGACCACATTCCAAATGGTGGTCACGGTTTTCTGTGCAATCAACAATTCAATTTGGCAAATTTAAGGGAAGTGGAAGAAAGGGACCACCATGTTGTTCACGTAAGAGAAGCTCCAAATGAAATAAAAGTGTTTGGAAAAGTGTTTTACATGGTGAAATAAAAGACAAAAGGTGGAGCTATAACTTCTAAGAATTTGTCACTGCATGGGGACCATCCACTATCAAAAGTAATCTTTTTCATTCTATCAAAACCTGATGGCCTAGTGACCATGGAAAACTTCATTTTCGAAACATCTAAGTTGGCACAACCTTGGCTGGAACGTGGTTTCCAGTTTGGAGAAAATTTAATTCAGTTTTGGCTTTTTAGAGGGGGACGTACAGCAGCTGCCACTCACGTTTTACACATATATATTATTCATTTTGAAGAGCACACGGACAGAGGGAGAACTTGGAAGCACCTTTCATTCAGATTTTCGTTTTAAAAATGGGCATCCATTACGCTGCTGTCATTTTATTCTTTACCAAGAAAGGAGGCGCTAATTCAATGGGGATGGCTTAGGAGAACGGTGTTGTGTTCCAGCCACTACTTATTGGAAGCTCAAGATTATTTTTTGAAGAATGACAGTAGCTAATATCCAAGGAAATGGAATGATGGTTGTAGCAAGAACAAGGTGAAGCATCCATTAAGAGAGTGTCCAACCATTGGAAGAAAAGAGAAGCCATGGATGAATGGAAAGGAGAAGGCACGGTTGAAGCAAAATTCAGAAGAGGAAGAACAGAATAGAACAATGGACTAAGAAGGATGAAAAAATTAACCAAAAAAAAGAAGACAAAATGAGAATAAGATGCATATCTTGTTCATCACAAAGGGAACACACCCACAGTGTAACATCATACTACAAATTAACTAAAATAAAAACAATCTGGTTGGAGAGCAAGAGAGGAGAAATGCGTTAGCTGCCACCAAGCAAGAACTTCTGGTTTGGATTCTCTGTTAGCACAATGTGGAATGGAGCTTAGCTTGAATAGGTTCTGTTTGTATCTTTAATTGCTTGAACAAAAACAATCATCTTATTATTATTCTACACGTTGGATAGCTTTGTTCAATTGCTGTTAACATTTTCTTCCAATGCCATTTCTACTTTGAATTGCATTTAATGTTTAGTTTATTCCTTGCATCCTTATTATTCCATGAGCTTTGTCTTTGCACGGTTACATCCAAAAAAAAAATTGCTGGAGTGGAAAGAATATAATATTTGTCAAATTGCTTTAAGGAAGACTAAGTCTTTGGTTTTGCTAGAAGTGTAAGGATTGGTCACGGCACTTTGCAATGAAAAGCACATCATTCTTTAAAAATCTGAAAAGCATTGTCTAGAAGTATAGGTCATGTGGTGATGAATAAAAAAATTGAAGGTGGAAACTAAATTGAAGTATGTGTCACGGTTTTGGAAAGGAAAAGGAAGTGGGGTCTTGGCTTTGAATATTGCATGGTTTCTATTCCCTTTCTTAGAGTAATCCATGGTTTTGGGGTAGAGATTAAATTGTTTTTTTTTATTCTTTCTTAGTGGAAGACCAGCTGCAACTTGATGGGTAATTGAAGAGAGACTAGTTTCTTCTTTTCGGTTTTCTTACAGGGATTAGGATTGGTTTTCACGTTTTTATTTTATTGAATGTAATGCTTCAAGTTTTATTATTTTCGGTTGAAGAATGAGTAGTTGGGAGGCCACGGTTTACATTGAATAAGAAAGTCCAAATTAATTTTCTGCATGAGTTACGTGAATGATAAATCAACCTTGGAATATTTTAATATATGTTGGAAGGGGTTTGCAGGAGAAACTGATTGTGCATATAGGCTTCTCAAGGACCATTTGAACATTGCACACAACTTTCAAATGACAACATACACTTGCTCAATTGGTTAGAATACATAGACACAGCCAGTGGCTTCATATGACAGCAGCAGTTGCTTAAAATGCCGAAAAATGCATTGAAAACTTTTGCAGATTTAATAAAACAGTAGATTCAAAGCTGGCTGGTTCAAATAAAGACTCAAAGAATGCCTAAACACTACATCTAACTGTAGGATATCAGCTACAAGATTTAAAGTGACCTAAAACCACACAAAGACAGCAAGCACGGTGCAAACACTTGACTTAAAACTGTGACAGTTTTGAAATCCAGAATTTAATCAACTCAACCATTCATTTTTCAATTCTGTGATTGATTGGAGTTGCTATCACTTGAGACATGCTTAAAATCATAAAAGAAACTTGTCTCAAGCTTTATACACAACAAAACTGAGTAGAAACAATATTCACCAAAGCAGACCAGAAATTGAATTGGAGAATTGTGAAACAAAGACAACACAAGCTACTGAAAGTAGGCAACTCAGGTATGCATTTTGCATTTTAGTGATTAACAAGAGTTGCTACTACTTGAAACATGTTTAACAATAGTAAACACACTTGTACCAAGATTCAAAACCACAAAATCTGACCAACAACAGTGAGCCAACTTGAAACCAGTGAAGAATATTGATGCAGATTTTTGAAATCATAGTGTGAGGAATTAAACCATTCATTTTGCTTTTCTGAGATTAATGAGTTTGCAATCAGTTTAAACACATTTAGACTCATAAAGCAGATTTGGTCAAAGCTTGAAACACCAGAAAACTGGACCAAAGCAGATTATACAACTCAATCCAGAAAGTACAGTTTATGGACAGTTTGCTACTGGAACCAAAATGTGCAATGCTAATTGGCTCAACTGATCAAAGCTGGACATGATGTCGTTGCTTTATATGATCAATCAGACAGCTAGCAACTGCTTAAGGCACAACAAAACCGAAAAAGAAAAAGAAATACAGCTAAACAGAGGTGGCAGCTTCTCAGACCAGAGGTGGCATTTACTCTTCAAGAATGAGCAGCTTCTCAGACCAGAGGTGGCAGCACAATTGGAAAACGCAGATGTAGTTGGAGGCTAACGGAAGGTGTTTGATGAATTGTTTGGTGTGGTTTTGGAGTGTGTAGGCAGAGGTTGTAGCTCAGACGGCCTTCCAAGAGGGAAGGAAGCTAGAGATAAGTGTGCTAAGAAGGCACAAGTCAATGAACTTGAAGAAGAAGTGGCTGAAACCACTAAAAGAATCTGATATGTGGGAGACCACATCTATCTCCAGAAAATTAAGAGACAATACAAGGAGGTACACATCCCATCAAGTAAAAATTAAAATTCTAACACCATAGGATGTGTTCAATTCTTCCAATACAGATATGCTGCACCAGACCAATACATCATGACCACACAAACTCTTTCACTACCCTCAATTCCAGTTGCAACTGCACTTTCCCAGTCTTATGGCAAGTTAAATATTTCTTGTCAACTATTACCACATATAGCTCCCTTTATCATGTAATGATGTTGGATTTTTGGTTCCTAATATGGTTTCATGTTTTAAACACTTGAATTCACCAGACAAATTCGACATCTATAGTGCTGGTTTAATCTTTCTATAATTGGTAATTATCTAATGGTGACAAATTCTTCTCCTATGATTCGAACTAATCAGTCAATATATGTATTCAATTTTATATGCATCCACATATAGCTCCCTTTATCTGATTAAGCTCATATTTTGAAATGCTTTAAGGTTTATACCACCCTCTTATAGGCTTTCCCTGGTCTAAGGACTTATAATAGCCTTATTCAATACACAATAAAATACAACACAAGATCATTCTTTGATTTCTTATACAGTGTATGTATAGGATATTTGATAGGTCCTCTTTAAATGTGTAATTTCTAAAGGGTTGTAAATATAATTGGGAAAAGAATCAAGGTTATAATGTAAGGTCTGGGGCAATCAAGAAACAAGAGCTGCCATATTTTATAAACACCAGAACAACACATAAATTTATTACTGAAAAATAAACATAATATTACAAGATCATACAAGATAATATATCTTAAATTATAAAAACATGCAATACAGTCCTTTTCTGTATTCAGAAAGATGATTATGAGAGATAAGTTACTAAAACACAACCATCATTGACATACTAGATTGAGTAATACCTCTAGGAGTATCGAATACAGCTAACAATCTCCTGCCAAGATCTTCAGCTAAGTTTAGTACTTAAAACTTGGTTTGAAGAGGCTGGATAAACATGAATTTCAGAAAATATGTCAATAAATCTCTTCCACAGGTGCACACATCCTAACAGTAAGAAAGAAGTTTATGTTTGTATCCAAACTAGTAGAAAACAAATACTTCTAGATGTAATCATAAATAAAAAGATCAATCATTTCAAACAAATACTTAATCTCCATTAATTTCTGCCATATCATTGCTAATTAAAACAATATCATCCACCTAAACAAATAATGCAGTAAAAGAAGTAGAAGCAGATTTGACAAACAAAGCTTGATCTGCAGAAGATTATTCGTAATTAAGAGAAAGAAGAGTAGCAGATAAGGTACTATGCCATTGTCAACAAAGGGGAAGTAAACTAGGAGGAGGGACAAGATGAATTGGCAAAAGCTAGGCTTTTAGATGATGACATTTTCCTGGGTAAAGTTATAGATAAACCTAGTAAATTCATGAATGGACAGATAAAGAGGACAAGGATGTTTTTTGATGAGGCAGAGAAAGGAGTTGCAGACCTAAACCCTGCTACCAGGTGGCCAGTGTGGGCATCCACAAAGTCAGTTCAACTAACATGCACACTAACTACAACAAAATCTATCTAAGGGTAATCTAAAAATCCACTAAGTTGTCTAAAACAGTTTTTAATGTTCATCTAACACAACTAAGAAGTATTTCTTTTGGTGAAATTCAAATCAAATTTAGAATGAAAAGCCAAACAATTTAAACTACTACTAAACTAAGTGAGTGAAATCTATCAATTTAGGACACTACACTAATAATGGTCTAAAACAACTAATTAGCACAGGAAGTGTTGATTCAAGAAATACTAAAATAGTATATATGACCTTTTATCAGATTTCAATAACAGCCAATAAAAACAAATCCCAATCTAAGAAATTCAGACTTACCAAGTGCAGAAGGCAATTGCAGCACGAGCTTATCTCTTCCACTTCCAAGAAACCAACCTAGGCTTTCCAAAATTGCAATTTCAAACCTCCAAACAACAACGACAAAAAATAGGTCAATGTAACAACACCCAGAGAAAAGAAAACTGAAATAAACCTCAAATCTAAGCGATTCAAACTTACAACGAGCAAGAAGCAACCACAACTCGAGCTTCCAGTTCGAAGAAACCAACCTAGGGTTTCCAAAGTCGACATATCAAACCTCCAAACAGTAATGACCAAAAATAGGTCAATGTAACAACAAAAAGAGAAAATGAAAATAGAAATTAACCTCAAACCTTGGCTTACTCACCGCGTTCGACAGATGAAATCTGAATCCACACAACTCGCGATGGCAAAACACACGACCAAACACTGATGCGGAAGAAAGAAGTCGAAGACAGAGAGGGAGAACAGAAGAGGTGCGGGCCTGACAGTGAAGAAGTTCAGTGCAGAAGAGGTGCGAGAATGAAGGTTCGCGAAGAGGAAAAGGGAGAGGTTCGGGAATGAAAGTTCAGTGCAAATATTTTTAATTCTTTTTCAAAGAATGAATTTTTTTCGAGAGTGAGAGGGGAAAAGCATCCCGCGCAAAAGAGCCAAAATTACATACAACACTTATATACGGATTTTCCGTATATAATGATTTCTTCAATTATATACGGATTTATCCGTATATAACGGTTTCCCAATATCCGTATAAAATATCCGTATATAATACGTTTATTACATACCGATTTAATCCGTATATAATTATCCGTATATAACTGGCTATTTTCTTGTAGTGGTCTCCCAATAGACGTCCGTCCACAAAAGCCCCAACGTATATAATTGACCGATGACATATTAGTAAATAAGTGGAACTATAGACGTCCGTCCTGGGTCGAGCCGGACGTCTATAAGATTGTAGACGTCCAGCGTTGGCAAACGGACGTTTAATGTACTGACAGGGTGGTTGGATATTTAATTCTCTTCAGGTCCTTAAACGTCTGTTTTGGGCGGGCTCGGACGTCTATAATATTATAGACGTCCGTGCCCGCATACCGGACGTTTAATGTACTGATAGGGTGGTTGGATATTTAATTCTCTTCACGTCCTGAGACGTCCAATCTGCGGGGCCGGACGTTTATAATATTATAGACGTCCGGGCCCTCTTAGGACTGACGTTGAGGGGCTGCCATGGGGGTAGTTGAAACGTTCAGTTGTTCAGTATAATAGATGTCAGCCCCCCAAAACGGACGTTTATCATCTTAAAGACGTCGGCGCAACCAAGGACTAACGTTTAAACCCACCCGCGAATATCTATTTGTTGAATAACTATTTGTCCTTCGTGATAGGTCGCATTGGCAGCTGATGGTAATCATTCCCAAACAATGTAAAATTATATTTTTTTGTTCGTTGCACAGGAGGATGAAAATTGAGTTGAGAACCATGCTTCAAGGGTAAGTGTTTCTCCAAAAATGACTTTGAATTTGATGTTCACCTTCAACTTTTATGATAAAATAGTCATATTAATTATACTTTGTGTTTTCAATCTGTACAGAGTTATTGGTAAATCTCGTGGTCAACTGGTTCAAATTTTGTATCCAAAGGTTGTAAGTCATTTATAGTTTCCTTTTCATTTATGTTATTGAATGATCTAAATTCTTAACTATTTAGTTTGTTATTTTAGTGTAACCACCAGCTAGATTCATGGGAATGTGGCTTCTATGTGATGTGTTGGATTAAGACCATCATTCGAGCAGTCATTACAGATGACTGGAATGAGGTAATGATGTATACCTTCAATACATTACAAATCATATTCATCTTCAACTATATATGAAACAATAATGAATCTTTGTTGAATTTTGCAGCGCTTCAAGACTACATCGCCTATTACAGAAGACACAATTAAACAGATAAGGCAGGAGTGGACCGCTTATCTTCTGCAAAGATGGAGTTAGGAATAGTTATATTTCTTGTTGAACATTGTTTAGTTTTAGTTTAAGTTTTATGTTGATAGTTTGGTAGTGGATTGAACTCCACATTAAGTAGAACTTTGTTTATATAAAACGCATTTTTATATTATTGCAAAATTGTTCTGGGACATTTTTCTGCTTTTCAGGTGTGGTTTTATTGAAAAAATAAACTAATTTTTAAAAAAAAACGCCCAGTAGACGTCCGTTAGTGCACAGTCGGACGTCTATAGACGTTTGTCAGTGCACACACGGACGTCCACCCCCCAGCTCCTACCTAAAACATTTCAGCAAGGTAGACGTCAGGGGGGAGGAGGCGGACGTATATATAGACGTCCGTCCTGACAAAACGGACGTTTATATAGGCGTCCGTCCAGACACAACGGACGTTTACATAGGCGTCCGTCCAGACAAAACGGACGTTCATGTAGACGTCCATCCTGACACAACGGACGTTCATGTAGACGTTCGTCCTGACACCACGGACGTTCATGTCGACGTCCGTCATGACACAACGGACGTTCATGTCGACGTCCGTCATGACACAACGGACGTTCATGTCGACGTCCGTCCTGACACAACAGACGTTTACAGAGACGTCCGTCCTGACACAACGGACGTCTGAGCGACGTCACCCACATAAACGTCGGGCATACGGCGGACGTCAAAAGGCCAAAATATCGGACGTTAAAACCCCTTTTTGCACTAGTGTATGTCTAAGTAATTTCTCACGCAAAAGCGATGCTCCCCAAATGCCAACACAATGCCATTTCCACCAACGAACCCTAACTTCGCAGATTTCCCCAATTTCTTAGTCAGAAGCTACCCCAAAATAAGAAACATTGCGTAATATGTTTGATAATTTAATATGTTTAATAATTATATTTAACAATTATATTTTCATTTATTTAACAAAGTTATGTTTAATAATTTAATATATTTAATAAATATATTTAACAATTATAAATGTTAAAAATCCATGAAGGATGCCACCTAGATGCCTCAGCTTGCCACTTGATAACAAAGTTAACATCGTTAACTCCATTTAACGACGATCCTATTATTGAATCAGATTGACCAAATTAGGGACTCAATTGATCACTTTCAAAATTGGAGGACCCAATTGAAACAAACCCGCAAATATAGGGACCTCCGAACCTATTAAACCTAAAAGATTTGATACATCATTGGACGAAGGAAATGCAGGTTAAATATGTTTTTAGTCCCTTAATTTTCAGCGAAAATTGGAATTAGTTCCTCTTTAAAACTTTGGTCTAATTTAGTCCTCAAACTTTAGAAATGTGTGAATTTAGTCCTTTTAACTAAATTTTGTTAGGTTTATTTGATGTTTCAAGTGCGTTTCATGATAGCATTTGAGTTGTTTACACCGTTTGACACATTTTTGCTTTCATGTTCACTAAGAAATGCATTTGAAACATCAAATAAAGTTAATAAAATTTGGTTAAAAGGACTAAATTCACACATTTCTAAAGTTTGGGGACTAAATTAATCCAAAGTTTTGAAGAGGGACTAATTCCAATTTTCGCTGAAAGTTAAGGGACCAAAAACATATTTAACCTAGGAAATGCCTTTCTCTTGACACATTGTGGCTAATTTGGCATCTTGGTTAGGAGAATTTTTAATAGGTTTTGCTTGTCTTTTAGAAAACGGTTGATGAAAAATAACTATGATATGTTAACAACTTTTCTTAACAAGTTTTTGACAATTGATTATATGTCACTGTTTTATTGATCCGTATATTTGAAACGGACCAATCACAAACTACCACATAGACGTAAAAAATTGTCAAGAAAAAATTGTTTAAAAAAAATATATTATAATATATTTAGGTAAAATGGTTGAAGATGGAGAAGAAAATAGTGCCCGCAAAACCCTTAAACGAAGAAAAAAAAAGATTCCAGTTTTTATCCTACAATTTAATATTTTTTCTTTTAATTTTAATTAGAGTTAGAAACAAAATTTAAATTGGCCTTCCACGTGGCAATTTAAAGTGTTACCATGGAGGACGGAAAATTACAGTTTCCTTAAGGACAAGATCAAAGTGTACCAAAGTTTGAGAGAGGAACTAAAAATAAAAATGCTTGATAATTGAGGGACTAAAAACATATTTAACCCTATATATTTTTAGGATAATGGATTTTTTGTTGTCATGGAATCCATTACAAGTCATGGTGAAATGGGTTACGAGGTGTAGGGAATCAATTCCAAGCTCATTGAATAGATTACAAACATGTTGGAATCGGTTACACCATTCCTTGGAATTGGTTACACTCGTGGAATGAGTTTTGTGGCTCCTGGAATCGAATACACTTTAGTGGAATCTATTCCATTTACTTCATCATTGCCTATTGAAAATTATAGATAATGGAATCAATTCCCTCTTTTGGTGGAATCGATTATAGCACGTGGTGATGTTATTGTAGTTTTCAATTCTCACAAATCAAATCAATTTATATGAGGGCAAAAATGACATTTTAGCCTAAATTTCTTCAAATCACAATAGATCAATGAAGATGCAATAAATGATCGATCTTGTAAATCATCGTTTTACGTCACTTCCAAATACCTGAAAGCGAACATGAGTTTAACCGTGAATCTGTCTACTCGAATTCTCCTAAACAGTAAATTACCACCAAGCAAACACAACATTAGGGTGTGTTTGGATTTAAAGATGGATTTGGAAAAAAATGAAGTGGATGTGGAGTTTTTTGGATTAAAGGAAAGATTGTGTAATTTGAAGATATTTGAGATAAAAGTTTGTGTATGATGCTATGTGTATGATAGATTAAAAAATGTTTGAATGTATAAAATTATATTATTACTATTTTACGCTTAATCATAAAAATAATTTAAAATAAACTATAATAATAATAATAATAATAATTATTATTATTATTATTATTATTATTATTATTATTATTATTGGGACTTGGCTTGGATAGGAAAAGAGATAAAAAATAGTAGATTATTATCTATAAATATATATAAAGGTGATAATTTTGATTATTTAAAAAAGATATTCTCGTCGATAACTGTTAGATATATTATCTTTATTTTATATTTATTTTTTATCTTTAGTTAGTTTGAAATTATTTTTTATTTTTATTTTGGACTTAGCCTATATTTCTTCTATTATAAATAGATGATCATATGTGTATATTCATCAAAAGGGAGATTAATCCCATATATAGTTTTTACTATATTCAACAATAACAAATTTATTGGTAAAATATGTTTAAAAGATTCGTCAATAAATTACAATTTTTTTATCAACAAATATTTTCATCAATAACTTATCATTACAATTACTGGTGGAAAATCTGTTGGTCAGGTTTGTCAATAATTTACAATTTGTGTTATTAACGAATATTTTTTATGGTAACTTATCATTACAATTGTCGATAGTATTTTTCCATAAATACTAAGTAGAGATGGTTGAGAAGAGAAAAAGAAGAAGAAAAGATGGAGAAGTAGAAAAGGTGGTGGAGGAAGAGGAGGATGTGGAGGTTCTATGGTAAGTTACTAATGACTCAATGGTGATGTAGTGATAACTATACATTGACACGAAGGCGTGCCGATGACTTGAGAAACAATGGTGACATAGAGGAACAACATGTAACACCTTAATTTTTAACCTTCTAAGTTTTATAACTACATGAAAAACCTTTAATAGGAACTTTTAAAAAATGTCACCACTTAATTAAAGCTAATAAATAAAAATAAACAATGTCTAACTTTTTCTAAGTAATGGGAAAGAGGACCGAAACATGCCATTGAAAGACTCTACTGAGACAAAGACGGGCTGTCAAGAACGTAGAGGAGGTAGGATGGGCAGTTGGTGATAGGAACATAAACTGAAGCATTCTAGAGCTACAAAGATAGTTATTAAATCGTTAGTGCCGCATAAAAACATTCCTCCTAGAGTAGTTGTTAATATGAATAAGAGAAACTCTGTTATAGCCATTTCTGTACATTCAATGTACTCTACGGAAAGAGGAATACATAGAGTTGAACATAGTAAAATAAGAAATTGAAAGATTTCGTTGAAATTGTTCGTTTGGAAATTTCCTGAAAAGGCAATCATAGGTTCTTCTTTATTAATAAGTTAGGTAAAATTAATAGTGAAATTAAAAATCTAAGAATTTCCTATTATTCCATGATCTTTCCTAACTCTCATTTTTCATTATTGTGCATCTTCACATGAATCATTTCCTAGTCTTTGTAATATAATATTAAATTACACAATCTTAGTAATAAAAGTAAAAGAAAAACACAAACAAAAATGGAAGGGTAAGCTAACATACTATGACCAAAATATTTTCTTAAAAAAGATAAACCTCATAGTTTGATTAAAGTTCAAGGTCATTTTTAAAATAAATGAAACTTTTTCCAATAATCATTTCCTTTAAAAAATCAATAAAACAAAGAAATAAAAAAAAATAATTTTCACACAAATATGCACGAAAACGTCCTTAAAGAACATCCTCTAGACCAAAAGTGAAACAATAATCCCAATTGACAACTTCTTTGGCTATGATAGAACAAAAGCCCCTCAAAGAACAACCTCCTCGTCCATAAGGAAACCTCCCAACTATGATGGAACACATCGTCCTCACAAGGCAACTTCCTCGATTATGGTGGAACCAATCACAAACATACATTCACAAATAACAAAACACTCTCACTTTCACAAAATCCATCTTTTAAACCCACATACCCATGGAATTTCATAAAATTTCATTTTTAACCTTGAACTATGAATCAAAATTTTCCATCAAATTGCAAAGTATTATTGTTCTTAACTTTGAAACACATATAAGCAAATAAAAAAAATGTTAGCTTCCCTTAACTGGATTTAGTACGTAAACATTCAAAGCTTATTCCTATGTCATGTTCTTTCTCATCAAGCACAAGATTCACTCATTCGTTTAATATGTATATTTATATGTCTCACTCTCACCTTTAGAACCCCATTTACACTTAAAGAGATTTTATGTGATATTTCCAATAACTACAAAATATCATTATTTCTTTTCACGGATTTGTGTTTCTATATGTTAAAAAAAATCTTTTAAATAAAAGTAATAATAAACCACTATATCTTATACCAAGTTTGTAAATAAATCTTTCCAAAATAATTTATATCACCTCATTTATTTATTTTTCCTTGTTATTATAATTTTACACGGTATTATAGCTAGAGTTAAAGAAAGAGGAAGATGAAAAGAAATAGAAAGAGGAGGAGGATAATGATAATGTGTTGGTGGTGGCGCAATAGTGATATTGACCTTGCTAGGAAGAGAGGAGAAAGAAGATGAAGAAAAAAGAGAAAACAATGAAAAAAAAATAGAAAGAGAAATACCTAATATCGTATTTTAATGACGTATGTTACTAACGATTAGAATCTATAAATAAAGTTTACCAACAATCATTTTATTAATAAATTTTAAACTAATGATACAAATAATTTACTAACAAATTTTTGCTATTACTTATAAATTGTGTCCAACAATAATATACGACTATTTTGTAGAACTATTAAAACAAACTAGGAGTTATAAATCATGAAAATATATAAGAAAAATAAAAACGATCATTTTAAATTTTTAATATTTGATTTCTTTTAAAACATATTTTAAATATAAAAAAATATACTTTTATTTTTTAATATTTTTTAAGAAGACAATAAAAACTAAAATAAAATCCTATATAGAATTTAAGTTAAATTTGATTTGGATTTAACAATTTGGTATTATCTATATATATAGAGAGAGAAATGATTCTTTTTTCTTTGCGTATAAATTTTGTTTTCAATTACCTTTTAAGAAAGGTTTAATGTCTCAATAGGTCCTTATTTTTGTTCAGAATTTGAAATAGGTCCCTTTATTTTTTGGCGTCTCAATTGGGTCCTTATTTTTGTTAATTTGATGCAAATAAATCCTTTCCGTCAATTTCATCAAAGGGCGTTAATGAATGTGTGACGTGGCCTGAGGACAGTATTGACACGTGTAAGGCCACGTCACACATTCATTAACGCCGTTTGATGAAATTGACGGAAAGGATTTATTTGCATCAAATTAACAAAAATAAGGACCCAATTGAGACGCCAAAAAATAAAGGGACCTATTTCAAATCCTGAACAAAATTAGGGACCTATTGAGACATTAAACCTTTAAGAAACTATTGATTTAAATTAAAATAATTATATTTTTATTTTTATTTTTTAAATAACTAATAATTTAAATTTAATTATTTTATAAATTAAAATAATTATTTTATTATTTTCTTATTTTAAGTTATTATATGTGCATGTATTTTCACTAACTAAATTAAAATAGTAAATTAAATCATATATCAAACATCCATATAATATTTAGCTATTTGTTGTTGTAAAGAATTTCACAAACAGATATGCAAAGAGAGACAATTTTATTAAAAAATACAAAACTCATATGGATAATTTTCTACATCTCAGCAAGAATTACTCGCCCACTCCAATATCATATTGGTCGGAAATATCTCAAGTAAAAGCTAAAATAAAGTGGAGATTCTTTGGAACATGGGATAGATATTTTTGTTCCTAAACATAAGTAAAAAAAAGAAAATCAGAAAGGCTGCTCCTTTATCTCTTTATCCACACTGCGCTGTGTTGTGTTTATACCCAACTTTGAAAATGGCTACTTTAGAATCTGCCCTCACCTTGTTCGCACCTCAACGATTTTCGGATAATTATCGTTCGTCTGCAAAACCACCTCACTCCATTAAACTTCATACTTCCACTTCCCTTTTCTTCTCTTCCAAGGCCTCTTTCAAATCTGCAAGACTCTGCTTCCAGCTATGCTCTGCTCTGCAAGAGCTACCCACAACAGAGAAAACACCTGACTCAACCCAACCAACGGACAATCTCACCAAGCTCTACGTAGCTAACTTGCCTTGGACTCTGTCGCCGGCCGACATCAAGAACCTTTTTGCCCAATGCGGACCTGTAACTGACGTCGAGGTTGTCATATAACTCTCCCTCTTGCACTTGCTTTTCCGTTATGATTTTGAAATGTTAAAATGGGAACTGGGTATGGTGTTTTAATTTTGAATTTTGCTGTTTCGTATTTGTACGGGTACGGGTTCAATTACCTTGACATAAACAATCCTTGTTAGATATATCCCTAAACCCCAGAGATTAGTTGAGTAGTTGTAAATGAAAGAACTTACTTATTTGCAGATTGCACATTTGGACTATGCTGTAATCCTTTATATGGGTCTTTTCGGACATTCCCAATACTCATGTTTGTAGTATTATAAGCTTATTTTGTATGCATAATGATACAGTATTGATATTTCCTTTTGATTATGTATTGGAATATTCTCTATTAGTAGAGTAATGTTGGCTTGCTTTTATGTATCATTGTGTAATTTGGAGAAATGGGTTTTTATTGTAGTAGATAATAAGGAACAAAAAAGGGAGGCACATGGGATATGCCTTCGTTACTATGGATTCCGGGGAAGAGGCTCAGGCTGCCCTAGATAAATTTGATACATATGTAAGTTACTGCGATTTTGTTCAATTCACACAATGCATATTGATATAGTGTTTTTCTAAATGGGGTGTTCGTTGCAGTTGCTTCCACTGTCTTAATATTTGTCTGTTTTCGGGTGAATTGCTAAGATAATTATCCTCTCAAATGGTGACTCCAAAATAATGAATTTTCTTAATTTAGACAATAATATGCAATGAATCAAAGAATTCTTTTGTACAGAAAACCAGGGATTCGAATCATTTCGATAACATAGAGTTTATAAGATACCATAAAATGTAGATGAGATGCTTAACTACTCGCTTTTTACACCAGCAGTTCCTAGTTCCTTTTATTTTCAATCCTGTTAAGCCACCTCCACCCATATTTTCCACATTTGTTTGTTGCATGTTCTGATACTCACATTACAAGAGACTTTGAAGTTCAGTTATTTGAGGTCTAACTGAACGTGACATGCAAAAGATTATCTTATTGTTGGAAATTGGGACTCTTCGTGTTGTTTCTAAATGCTGTTGATTAGTATGAGAACTACTACTTTTCCATACCTTTCGGTGGCATTACGAAATTGTGATGTAATTAAATGTTTTTTTATGGCCATACAGTTTATTGAACAAAATTTGGCGTCTTTACATAAAAAGGATTTTGCAGTGTGGCACATAGTAGGATCTCCTAATAAATTCTGTGTGTTTTACCTCTGGCAAAGTACTTCCAACATCCTAAGAAGGTAAACTTTAGGGGTCGTACATATTTTAACTAAATGAAAAGCGAATATAGAATACTGCATTGAATATTGCATTCAACTTCATTATGGTAACACTTTTGTCGACTTGAATGTGTGATTCAGGAATTATCAGGACGGATAATAAGGGTAGAGTTTGCAAAGCAATTGAATAAACCTCCTCCTTCTCCTTCTCCTTCTCCACCACCTCCTTCTGGTCGTCGCAATCCTAGAGAGACACGACATGTACTTTATGTATCCAACCTTACATGGAAAGCAAGATCTACCCATCTCAGGCAAATCTTCACTGAAAATTTCAAAACACCAGTTTCAGCCAGGGTTGTCTTTGACAGCCCTTCTAAACGATCAGCTGGGTACGGATTTGTTTCTTTTCTTACTAAGGAGGATGCAGAGGCTGCCATTTCTGCTGTAGACGGGAAGGTAATTATTGTCTTACTGTTGGCTACTTGCTCTGCAATTTAGTGTATGAAATAAATTATTTGTGTTCATCTTTTGCAAATTGTATGTATGGCTTTCAATACCTATGCTTGTAGAAAATAATTTTAATCAAAATTATGTTGCATAGCATTTTAGGTGTGCATGTTTTATGTTAAAGTTTAAGAAAACTATCCTATAGGTTTCTCGGATACAAACCCACAAACTACTCAAAGGAGACTATTTGGATGTCTAGCATATAGTTGTTTTTGGCTACTCAAAGATTGAGTTTGGCGGAAATTAATGAAAATCAAATTGTATCTTAATGACATACGATGCTGCCTGCGAACTTTCTTTACTATCTGATTTATGATTTGCCTTTTTGTCTGATTCCGGACAGTGGGTTGTTGCCCAAATCGGTTATAGTAATTGGCTACGGTTGCATATACTAGCATATTCTGTGGCAATGTTTTACAATGAGCAGAGAGTATTATGATAGTTCCCTAATGTTGGATTTAGGTTGTGATTCCTCATGGCGTTTTTGTTTTAAACCAAGCAATATGAAGTGTGAAAGCAACTTTGGAAAATAAGGTGCCATTCTAGAGTGGTGTCACTGGTTTTAAACTTGCATGTAGAACTGCTTATTAATACAAACATTGAAGTGGGAATAAGATGACTGAGTGAGACAATATATAACAACTCGTTTTGGAAGTTGTAGTAAACTGGATATCTTAAACAAAATAAACAAAATGCACACATATGTGTGGACTAGTAACTAATTAAGTTAAAATTTTCATGCTGTTTATAAGATCTAGAGATTAAATAAAAGCTTTGAAGGTGCTTGAATTTGAAGGAGCATCTGGGTGTTTCTATCTGAATGAGATCACTAATTTGTTTGTTGCTTTATTTAGCTTTCTCCATAGTTCCATCTTTGGATCCTTACATCCAGGTTATGTCCATAGTACTATCATGGCCGAGTTTCTAAAGTCATTAACTTCAACTGTATTTATCAAATGGGCAAAATTACTGCATTTTCGCATGATTACTGCTGCAGAAAAATAATTTGCTTTTTGCCTGTCCTTTGCAGGAGTTAATGGGACGACCCCTTCGCCTAACATTCAGTGAAAAGAAGGATAAGGAAGCTGGAGGTGGAAAAGAGGAAGACCAAATTAAAGACGCTGGAATTGAAGATGAAGACCAAAGTTCTGATGCTCAACCAGAAGAGTCATAAATTTTGGATATTCATTTACTAGTCTTTGGTCATGGTATGGGATTCTACGAGCTGAAAATACACCTTATGTGTAAAAGAACTATGATGGATGAACTTTTGCATTCACAATATTTTTCACCAAGATCGAGTTTATTATTCCTCTAAAATGAGGGTGAAAACTTAAGAAACTTTTATAAATCTAGGCTCTGAGTTTTTTCACTCCCATTTTTAAGGGTACTTTAAGGGGTCTGCAAACCATGTGTCATGAGACTAAGTTCAAATCATTATATTGGAACCGTAGACCTCCTCCATCCTGGCATCTTGTATTCTATGATTCCTTACTTTGGACCCTTTTTCTTATAAACCTTTCACATTTGGTGCCCATTGCATTTTTCCTATAGTTTCGTTCTTATATAAGAAAAAGTCTTTTCCAATATTTTTTTATAGCAGTTTTAAGTTGAAAGTCTTATCTGATGTTAGTGACAATACTATAGCAGTTTTATACAAACAAATAGAAGGTCTTATTTGGTGTTAGCGACATACGGGGGCAACATCTTTGGTAAACACGTATACATATAAAACTTATAAATTTCTGGCATAGTAACTGTGGGACCCTGGAAAATTAATTCTGATAAACACGTTGTCAAATCAAAATTTATGAATGGAAAACCCCTCTGCAGTGCATTAAAAACGCACATGCATTCTCTCTGTCGCACTGCCAAGTGTCACCGAGAAAGAATGGGAGTCAGAAATGGGGATAGAGGTGTCACCGGGAGAGACGCACGTTCGTGCGGATGTGGGAAGAAACAAAAAGAATTTTCTGGAAAAACCCTTCCTCTCTCCTGCACTCATCTTCTTCCTCCAAACTCAGACCCCATTCTCTCCTCCTTCTCTCTAGAACCCTTTCATCTTCTCTCTACTGTAACTCACCACCATCCCCTCCGATCCCATTTCAGAAACCGTAGGACCATTCACGGCGTCGTGAGCTTTCACTGGAACCGAACGCTTTAGAGTTCTGTGACCGGTAAGTTCTCAAACTCTAAACACCCTCTTCTGAGTTGCATGCGAACCCTGGTACAGCTGCATGTTAGAGTATGAGCTAAGTTCTCCTACGTTTCTTTTGGTTAGATTTAGTGAAGCACTTGAGAAGCACGTTGAGGGTAGAAAAACCATAGTTGGACGAGTCAAAAATCCTTTGTATTTGGAAGTTCACTGCTGAACCAGGTAAGGGAAGCTTAGTAATTTAATTGATACTGTATAATGAGTGTGAGAGCATGAGTTGAATTGGATGCATGAACTGTATGCTGATTTGATTGTCAGGAACGATTGCTATTGTGTTGAATATGATTTCTGTGAGTTTAACTGCATGTTGATCTTGATACGCATGGATTTAGAGATGTATGATTTTGGTATGGTTTGATTGGTTAATATGAAGAATTCTATAAAGTATGCGAATTAATGATGTATGTGAAAGTATAAGATTTCGAATTTTATGAGAAATGTTGAATTAGAATAAGATGAAAAATCTGATTATGATATTTCTTCCCTATGATAAAATACGTTCGTCATCGTACGGTCTTATACCGTTCGGTTTCCCCTGAAAATGACTTAGAATAGGAATTCTTTCATTCGGAAAGAATTCTGTTTGAGAACGAGCGTCCTCTTGTGAAAGGCTAGGTTTGAGCGTTCGACTCAGCCTAGTGGTATCCAACGATCGTAATTAATTGAAGTTATATTAGTAACGCTCGGTTTTATGATCCAGCGTTAGTTATAGGTAGCGCATAGTCTTATACTAAGCGTTCGTCCAAATGAGCTCTCGGTCTTATATCGAGCGTTCGTTCTAATTAGTGCTCGGTCATCTACCTAGTGTTCGTCCTAAGTAGTGTTCGGTTTTATACTGAACGCTCGTCCTTATATTTGATTCCCGAACGAACGTAAATAACGTTCGTCCAAAATTATTAGTTGACGTTCGGTCATTGACTGGCGGTGGTGTATCCTGAATTAAATCACACTCGGCTCATTTATCTAAATAATTTGTGATGTATCTATCCATTTGATTCGATCTAGAGTCATTGTACTTAAATTTTTCTAAGTATTATTCAGAGTTTCTAGAGTCAGTTCCTTTGACTGAGTTTAAGTATTCGTAACGTCCGTCAGTGGACAGGAGTTCGTTTCTTTTGTTCAGAAACGAGGATTTCTCCGTACTATAATAACGTTCGTCCTTATTATGAAAAGGATGAACGCTCGTCATTTTATGGAAGTGGAACAAATAACATAAATGTGAATAAGAGGAAGTATTATAACGTGCGAACAGTGTAATAGATGAAACTATGATTATGGATTTTGAACGAGCGTTCCAAGGAGGAACGTCTCTATGATTTGAATATGAGAAGTTATGTAGTATGACCATGGTAAAGCTGCTGATGGCTGTTCATCCTGATATTCCGTGAGTGCTCGTGCTCATGTAGAGGGGAGTAGGTCATGTGTGGGAATGGCAGGAGGTCCTAGTCCTAATGAGTACTTTGGACTGATAGGGCTAACCTCGGGTGGCAGCTGTTGAGTGTTTCCAGTTATCACATCACCCGAGTGCACGAACGCCTGTAGATACATGGATTCATACAGTCCGGACAGTCGGTCTTGTGAGAGCTTGAATGATTACTTCTATGCTGATAAATTGTTGTATGTCTTGTATGTTTATTTGTACATGTTAAATTGTATGATGATTGTATGAATTAAATTACCTAAGCTTACTGATAGGCTGTCGTTGAAGCTATCAAATTAATACTACTTTTCAAGGCAACTTCAGTATTGCCAAGTAGTATTCAAGAAGGTAGATAGGGCTAAAGTAACCCTGAGTCGTCTCCCAACGAACACGGAATTGCTTTTGAATATCTGACTCTTATGCTATGCAATGCTTATGAATAAAAATGATGTTTGGAGAATGTTTAAAGAACAAATAATAAACTTAAAAACAGTTATGATTAAATAGGCTAATTCCACTGCTTTTCCAAGATAGATTCATCATCGGTTATTCACGGATAATTGTTCAATTGATTATTGTTTAAGTTTCAAATTAATTAAAGTACATTCTTAATTAATTTGAGGGCGATCATGCATTTAACCAAAGTAAATTCTCAATCAAATGCAAAACCTTTCTAGATTATTCACAATAAATTCAACCAAAGTACATTCTCAATCAAATTCTATTGTGTTTAATCATGTCTATTCTTAAATCTCCTAACCAAGTTAAAAGTTAATCAATCAAAGTAAATTCTCAATTGATTATAGTTGAAATTATTACTACCAACCAAAGTACATTCTCAATTGATAGTAAAAACCATTTAATCATATGAAAGTTCCTAAATTAAATCAAAGTAGATTCTCAATTTAAACCTACAAACCCTAAAACTCATATAATCAATATGCATGTAGATTCAAACATATTATGATGCAAAAATCTTTGCTTTTAACAAGATAGAGAGATGAAAGACATAGAGAGAACAACTTAAATCAATAACCAAAGTAAACAATTGCATTAACTGAACGTAACCTCAGAATCCGTCATGAAATTACAGCAGAATAGCCCTAGATGCTTAGCTCTCCATGAATGGAGTTGAATACAAGATGAAAGAAAAGTGAGAGGAGTATGAGAGAATGAATGTATGAAGTGAAGTTCTCTGGGTCTCTTTAAATAGGGCTTGATTGGGCTTGGACTCTGAATAGTTTGTTGATAAGATATTTTCTGTTGATATATCATATCTTTCAAATATTCATTAGATTAAATCAGTTTTAAAGAATATTTGATAGATATTAACTTAATTATCTTATATCCTATATCTTCCAAATAACTAAAATATTTAGATAATGATAAAATTATTTGGAAGATATTTTCTGTTGATATTCCCAAATTAAATTCAACAACTGAATTTTATCTTTTAGATTTTCTGACTTTCCAAAATTGCACAAATGCCCTGAAATTTCTTCTATCTGCACTTTAGCCCGTTCTGAATTTTCCAAATAAAATCTGATTTTGGGCCTTGAATTGCCATTTGGACCAATAAAACTTATATTCTCAGCTGCACAAATAAACATTAGAACATCCAAGAATAATTTATGCGCTAAAACTCACTTTTTACGTCTCTTTATTTCTCAAACCCAACAATTCCAATCATCACAAATTCACTTAAAATCAACCATTTAAGCACAATTATCCCATCAAAAATTTGAATTTTAAAGCATAAATGTGGGCATAAATATGCACTCATCACACCCCCACACTTATCCTTTTGCACTCCTGGGCAAAATTGATTAATTCCAAGACTTTGTTCTGAGTCATTTTATTTCATATTTGCACTTGGATCAAAAGAAGGAGTAGCACTAGATATAGATCAATCATTTTAGGCATTACTTTGTCATGGACATGCAAATGGAATCACTTTATTCTTCACACATGAGTTAACCTTTTTGAATTCCCAAGAAAATCAAATATGAAAGACAACATGTATCTATTTCTCTCCAATTCTCTCAAGTGTTTTTGGCTTGTGTTTACACTCAAAATACCCATGTAAGTAGACACCCTTGATATTTAGCATGACTCTAACATTCACACACTTCAGTAAACATGCAATTATTGATCATGAGGGCTTTTTAAGGTTTTATTGAGGCCAAGGTAAAGGTAGGGAATTTTTCTGGAATTTCTGAGTTTTTGAAATTGACATAGAAAGAGTAATGATATTTGATTTCAAAAACAAATCTATTTCTTGCTCTTTTAAGGAAGATTTACTTTTCTTTCTTCTTCTTTTCCTTTTTTTTTTTTTTTTAACTTCAATTTTTCATCTTCCTTTTTACCCTTTTTATTGTTTTGTGGGTGAGATGCTCACCCACACACTTATTCATCACTTACTTCTAACAGAATCCATTACTCCTTCTTCTTTCCTAAGGTAAGGAACATATGATTTTTCTTCTTTTTGTTTCATTTGACAATGACTGGGAACAAGAGAAAAAAAAAATAGGCTTAAGGCTCAAAGAGGGTTCCAATGGATTAATGTTAGGACAAGTTTATTTGGCCAGGTAGATAAAACAAGAAATGCCTCAATCATATCAAATCATGCATATTCTCCTTAGTTGCACAACACAGAATCAAGCTAACTATTAGAGTATCAACAAAACATGGGCAATTCACACAAGAAAAATAGGTATGGCACATGGTGGTCCATCCTTAACATTAAGTTCAAAACTCACATGGTTCAAATTTCTTTCACAAAAGATTTAATTGGGAAATTCTCAAGTCAACTCAATCAACAAATCATAGAAGCAATCCACTCATATCAACATGACTCATTTTTTTTTTCTCTTGAATTCATGATCATTCCAGTTACTGATTCAAACTCTCAAATCCAATGCAAATATTTATTTAAAACAAACAAAATAGACAAACAAAATAGGGAACAAAATTAATTGTTTCCCCACACCCCCACACTTAAACTATGCATTATCCTCAATGTATGCCTTATATATAAAATGCAAAGAAAAAGTATGGGGGAACTTACCTCCTTCATGGTGGAAGGAATGCTAGTAGGACTTCATTGGAAAAGTCATCCTGGATAGGAATGTTATCTTTTCCTTTTTCAATCCTACTAAGATGGTCAACTACTACATTATGTGACCCACCTCTGTCTTGAATAGGAGTCAACTTGTCCTTCTGGTTCTTGACCATTGTGATTCCATATTTCTTGGGAACCACATGTATAAGGTCCACCCAAGTGCTGTCAGAATTTGAATATTTAAGACCTGTTTGTAGCAACTTGGTGTCCTTTTTCTTTACAACCCCCATCAGTTGAGGATTTAGTCTTCCTTGAGGTTGTCTCACTGGTTTAGCATCCTTCTCCAAAACGGGTGGTTGTACCACAGATGGCAACATCTTACTGCCTAAGGTATTCTCGGCCACCTTAACATCACACTCGGACGCCACAAAGGTATCATCTATTAATACCGCGTCCTCAATATCACCTGCTTTACAGTTTCCTTTTTCGTCCAAAATTAGGGACGACATATTTGAAAAAGAAAAATTGTTTACAACATCACTTGATAAATCAATACAAAACAAAGAATGATCTTTAATCTGGTGCTTCCCAGCTTCCAACACGTTGAACCGCACCTTCTCGTCTCCTATCTCCATTGTCAGTGATCCTGCATGCACATCTATCTTGGTTCGTGCTGTCATCATGAAAGGTCTTCCCAAGATAATAGTTGTTGGACTGATTCCCTCATCATCCTTCATGTCCAAGATATAGAAATCTGCAGGAAAAATTAACTTGTCTACTCGGACAAGAACGTCCTCAAGCACACCTGCAGGGTTAACTGTGCTACGGTTGGCCAGTTGAATGACCACACCAGTAGTCTTAAGAGGTCCCAAAGATAGAGAAGTAAACACTGATAAAGGCATTACATTTATGGAAGCCCCTAAATCTAGCATGGCATTGTCAAACTTTGAATTTCCAATAACACATGGAACAGAAAACATACCTGGATCCTTGCATTTTCGCGGTATTTCAATATGCTTCTTAATCAAACTTGACACATTTCTTCCCAAATTCACTACCTCATTATCCCTAAAACGCCTTCTATTTGTGCAAATTTCTTTCAAAAACTTGGCATATTTAGGAATTTGCTTAACAGCATCTAGCAAAGGAATATTGATCTCCACCTTTTTGAAAATATTTAAAATCTCTTGGTCTAATTCCTCCATTTTTTTGTTTCTCGGCTTCAACCGATTTGGATATGGAGGAGGTGGAGAATAAGAAGAAGAAGTTTTAGAAGAAGAGTTAGAAGATACTAACCTGGATTTATCAGTGGTAGTCTCAGGTGATGGTTCACTCGGTCCTCCATTGTCATCAATTTGCGCTCCTTCTTTCTCCTTATCTTCATCCTCTTGGGCTCCTTCAGGGCTTTCTACTTGCTTACCCGTTCTCAAAGTAATAGCACTTACATTTTGCGGGTTGATCACTGTTTGTGCAGGCAGTTTGTTTGATTCCTTAGCCTCTAATTTTTCCACCCTCTGAGTCAACTCTACAATTGATTTCTTGATTTCTGAATTTTGCTCAAGTATTGTTTTCATGAAATCTTGTAGTGACATTTCAGGTTGAGGTTGCTGCCTTTGTTGAGGTGGAACATAAGGTTGTTTATTCTGTTGATACCTATTGGAGGATGAGTCATGATAATTCTGGTATGGTCTATTTCCTCCAATCATGTTTGCAGCAAAAGCTTGAGATGAGTTTTCCACAGTGGTTTCCACCAAGCTAGGACATTCATCAGTATAATGGTTAGTTGAAATGCAAATTCCACACTTCTTAGCAATTTGTGGAGTTGAGGTTTTAAACAAATTTGCAATCTCGTCAAGTTTGCTTTCTAGCTTATTTAATCTTTCATCTATCTTCTTCCCATCAACTGCACCATTTTCAATTTCATGCACTCCCTTCAGCAAAGTCACTGAATTTTCTCTTGTGCCATATTGTTGATTGTCTACTGCCTTTCGTTCTATTAGATCTATACCATCTTCTGGTGACCTGTCTAAGAAAGATCCTCCACTTGCAGCATCTGCCCATGACCTATCAGTAGGACTTAAGCCTTCATAAAAGCTTAGAATAAAATCTTCCATTTGGAGTTGAGGGCATGAAGAACATAATTTCTTGAATCTTTCCCAATATTCACTAAGATTCTCTCTATCTCTCTGTCTTATATCTTGAATTTCTCTGCGGATAGCTGATAATCTGGATGCAGGAAAATACTTCTCAAGAAAGAGTCTTTCAATAGTTTCCCAATTTGTAATCCGTGCAGAGAGATAATACCACCAATCTTGAGCTGCGCCTTGAAGAGTAAAAGGAAAAGCTCTCATTTTAAGGCTCTCTATTGTGATCCTGGGAGATCTAAAGTTTTCACACAACATGTGAAATTGTCTCAAGTGCTTGTGTGGATTCTCCCTTGATAACCCATTGAACTTTGGTAAGGCATTTAACAGGTCAGGTCTCAACTCCCACTCCTCATTAGGGTATTCAATGTTACTTCGGATAGCTGTATTGTGGGAGGTGGCTAACTGTCTGATGGTTCTTTGTGCCATATTGTTTGGGTTAGGATCAGGTAAAGGATTGGATGGTATGTTTGTGATTGGAGATAATGAAGGTGGAATGACTTCAGATGTAGGAAGTGTTCCCTCAGTAGAACACCCAAATTTCAATCTTCTCCGCAGCTTACGCAAATTCCTTTCGACTTCCGGGTTAATTTGATAAAATTCTCCCGGGTTAGCTCTGGTCATGCACTACGCAATCTGCTGGAAGTTGTTTCTCTGTTACTTCTCTTTTTTTTTTTTTTTTTTTTTTACCTTTGTTCTTGCTTTATAGAAAGATTTCAAATAAGAGATAAGAGAGACTTGTTGGGTCCACTCCCAGGAAAGAGAGGTGCGTCACAATGGACAACTTAAGTACCAAGTCTTTCCTAGCCAGAGTGTATTCAAACTAGCCTCAAGTATTTCTCAAGAGAAATTCTTAATAAAAACAAGAACAAAGATTTTTGATAAAACAAGAATGACTAAAGGCTACAAAATAACTCAAATTAAATTAAATGTATGTGCGTAAAAAAAAATAAAAATAAATAAAAATAAAATAAAAATAAAGAAAAAATAAAAATAAAAATAAAAATAAAAATAAAAAATAAAAATAAAAATAAGAATTAAATATTCAAAATACTAACCGTATTCCCCGGCAACGGCGCCAAATTTGATAGGCTGTCGTTGAAGCTATCAAATTAATACTACTTTTCAAGGCAACTTCAGTATTGCCAAGTAGTATTCAAGAAGGTAGATAGGGCTAAAGTAACCCTGAGTCGTCTCCCAACGAACACGGAATTGCTTTTGAATATCTGACTCTTATGCTATGCAATGCTTATGAATAAAAATGATGTTTGGAGAATGTTTAAAGAACAAATAATAAACTTAAAAACAGTTATGATTAAATAGGCTAATTCCACTGCTTTTCCAAGATAGATTCATCATCGGTTATTCACGGATAATTGTTCAATTGATTATTGTTTAAGTTTCAAATTAATTAAAGTACATTCTTAATTAATTTGAGGGCGATCATGCATTTAACCAAAGTAAATTCTCAATCAAATGCAAAACCTTTCTAGATTATTCACAATAAATTCAACCAAAGTACATTCTCAATCAAATTCTATTGTGTTTAATCATGTCTATTCTTAAATCTCCTAACCAAGTTAAAAGTTAATCAATCAAAGTAAATTCTCAATTGATTATAGTTGAAATTATTACTACCAACCAAAGTACATTCTCAATTGATAGTAAAAACCATTTAATCATATGAAAGTTCCTAAATTAAATCAAAGTAGATTCTCAATTTAAACCTAGAAACCCTAAAACTCATATAATCAATATGCATGTAGATTCAAACATATTATGATGCAAAAATCTTTGCTTTTAACAAGATAGAGAGATGAAAGACATAGAGAGAACAACTTAAATCAATAACCAAAGTAAACAATTGCATTAACTGAACGTAACCTCAGAATCCGTCATGAAATTACAGCAGAATAGCCCTAGATGCTTAGCTCTCCATGAATGGAGTTGAATACAAGATGAAAGAAAAGTGAGAGGAGTATGAGAGAATGAATGTATGAAGTGAAGTTCTCTGGGTCTCTTTAAATAGGGCTTGATTGGGCTTGGACTCTGAATAGTTTGTTGATAAGATATTTTCTGTTGATATATCATATCTTTCAAATATTCATTAGATTAAATCAGTTTTAAAGAATATTTGATAGATATTAACTTAATTATCTTATATCCTATATCTTCCAAATAACTAAAATATTTAGATAATGATAAAATTATTTGGAAGATATTTTCTGTTGATATTCCCAAATTAAATTCAACAACTGAATTTTATCTTTTAGATTTTCTGACTTTCCAAAATTGCACAAATGCCCTGAAATTTCTTCTATCTGCACTTTAGCCCGTTCTGAATTTTCCAAATAAAATCTGATTTTGGGCCTTGAATTGCCATTTGGACCAATAAAACTTATATTCTCAGCTGCACAAATAAACATTAGAACATCCAAGAATAATGTATGCGCTAAAACTCACTTTTTACGTCTCTTTATTTCTCAAACCCAACAATTCCAATCATCACAAATTCACTTAAAATCAACCATTTAAGCACAATTATCCCATCAAAAATTTGAATTTTAAAGCATAAATGTGGGCATAAATATGCACTCATCACTTACCCTTGCGTTTCCTTGTGTTGTCTACTGTTTATGTACGTCCGTCTTGTCCATGCAATGATCATCCGTGTGGATGTGAGCAGATGGAGACACTCTTTTGGAAGAAGTGATTGAAGAAGAGAACCTGGTGGACGTCGAAGTGAAGGCCGAGACCTAGATCGTCCAGTAGGTTTAGCTTACTTGGAATTTTTGGGACGTTCGGTTATTAGTTTTTGTAAAACCGTTCGTCTTGGACCTTGGTTGTTATTGTATTAATTTTTGAACCTTGTATCTGTTTAACGTTCGGCTTTGATAGCTGATTTAGTTAAGACTGCACTGTTTAATCATGTAAATGTGATTAGTTCTAATTTATGGAAATTACTATATTTTGGGATGTTACATTAGTGGTACCAGAGCAGTTTTGTTCTTTTAAGGACACTTAGGGTTATGAGTACACTGTGCTTTCGTTGTGTGCTTATTGTGTGTTTAGTGAGTTATTGTTTTTAACTCTTGAACATAACTAACGTACGTTTTCTCTGGTCCAGAAAACGAATGGCGCCTAGACTCCCTCCACCACCTCAACCTAATGAGGCTGACGCGTCCAACAACACTAGACTGTTGGAGTCAGTGATAGATAGATTACAACAACAGAATGTCACGTTGATGGAGCAAAACGCCACTTTGATGCAACAAAATCATAATGCCATGCAGAGTATGGAGGCCGCTCGCGCCAACACAGAAGCGACGCAGAGGCAACTGATGGATATCCTTGCCGCTACCAAGGGCACAACAGGGGCGTCATCTTCCAACGCTGCCCAGCCTGCTGCTGAATGGAGTTTGGAGAGTTTCCTACAACACCACCCTGCCAAATTCAATGGAAAAGGTCTCCCGGATGAAGCGGATCAGTGGTTGAGGGATATGGAAAGAATTTACAACGCCAAAAGATGTCCAGATGACAACCGTTTGGCGTACACTGAATACTTGCTGACTGGTGAAGCAAGTCACTGGTGGACGAGCATGAAAGCCATCTTGACGGACGCTCAAAGTCCCATTTCCTGGGAAGTTTTCAGGGCTAAATTTCATGAAGAGTATTTCCCCGACAGTGTGCGGTTTGCTAAGGAGGTAGAGTTCCTACAGTTGGTACAAGGTGGGATGTCCGTCTCGGAGTACACCAACAAATTTAAGCACCTGGTCCGTTTTAATACCATGGCAACAAGTGAAGAATGACAATGCAGGAAGTTTGAGAACGGGCTGAGGAGTGACTTGAAAGTGTTGATATCCAGTCTGTGTATTAGATCCTTCCCTGTTATGGTTGAGAGAGCAAAGGTACTTGAGAAGAACGTTGTCGAGGCCGAGCAACAGAAGAAACAACAAGTGAACAGGGGGCCAGTTTTAGCCAGAAATAATGCGAACGTAAGAAGACCCCCGTACGTTCGTCCAACTCAATCCCCTGGCGGATCACAAGCCTTGGTCACTATCGGCCAATCTGGACAGCCAAGGAGCTTGACGTGTTATCAGTGTGGAGGACCGCACTATCGGTGGGCCTGTCCTCAACTGTCTGGGGGAAAATATTGCAACAAGTGTAGAAGGAGCGGACACTCAGATCAGGAGTGTAATATGGGAGGACGAGCGGCAATGAGGCCGCCGAACGCTGGAAGAACGCAGCAAGGAAGGGGAGGACGAGCACAGGCAGTGGGAAGAGTGTATGCAATCACGGGTGCTGAAGCTGCTCGTTCAGGTACACTCATCACCAGCACTTGCATGTTATTGGGAAAGCCTTGCTGTGTATTGTATGACTCGGGGGCAACTCATTCCTTCATCTCGAAGGCGTGCGTTGAGAAACTGGGACTAGTGGAGAGCGAATTACAGTTTGACTTGGTGGTGTCAACCCCAGCGGCTGGTGGGATTAAGACATCTACAGTTTGTGTAAGATGTCCTATAGAAGTTGAGGGGCGTAGATTTAAGGTTAACCTCATTTGTTTACCCCTTCAAGACTTAGAAGTAATTTTGGGGATGGATTGGTTGGCTACCAATCGGATTCTCATTGATTGTGGGAAGAAGGAGTTAGTCTTTCCGAGTGAGGAAGAGGAGGAATTATCAGTCACGCTCGGTCAGTTGAAGGTAGACATCATGGAAGGAGCGAGTTGTTTTCTGATAATGACATATGAAGACGAAGAAGTGAGGGACGCGAAAGTGGAGCGTTCGTCCAACACTGGTAGCAGTGGAGGACGAACGGTAGTGGATGAATTCCCGGATGTCTTTCCGGAAGAAGTCCCTGGTCTACCTCCCGTTCGTGAGGTTGAATTCACGATCGACCTCGTAACAACGGCCGCACCCATCTCGGTTCAACCTTATAGAATGGCTCTAGCCGAGTTGGTCGAGCTCAAGAAGCAAATCGAAGAGTTGATGGATAAGAATTTCATCCGGCCGAGCGCTTCACCTTGGGGAGCGCCTGTGTTGTTGGTAAAGAAGAAGGATGGCAGCTCTCGGCTCTGCATTGATTATAGGCAACTCAATAAGCTGACCATCAAGAACAAGTATCCACTGCCAAGGATTGATGACCTACTGGATCAGTTGCAAGGTGCGTGCGTATTTTCAAAGATTGATTTACGTTCGGGTTATCACCAAATTAGAGTGAAAGAGGGGGACATTCAGAAGACTGCTTCCGGTCCCGGTATGGGCATTATGAATATGTGGTGATGCCCTTTGGAGTGACGAACGCACCTGCAATCTTCATGGACTACATGAACCGGATTTTTAGGCCGTACTTGGACAAGTTTGTAGTGGTGTTTATTGACGACATCCTCATATATTCAAAGAGTTATGACGAGCATAAAGACCACTTGAGGATCGTGTTGAGCGTGTTGAGGGAAAAAGAATTGTATGCCAAGAGGTCAAAGTGTGAATTCTGGATGAAGGAAATCCAGTTTTTGGGGCACGTCGTTTCGGCTGGAGGTATTTCAGTGGATCCGGCCAAGGTGAAAGCAGTGCTGGATTGGGAGAGTCCACGTTCGGTCACAGAGGTTAGGAGCTTCGTGGGGCTCGCGGGCTACTATAGACGGTTCATTGAGGGATTCTCCAAGATAGTAGCTCCGCTGACCTATCTCACCAGGAAGGATCAACCGTTCGCCTGGACCGATCGGTGTGAGGAGAGCTTCCAAGAATTGAAGAGAAAATTAACGAGCGCCCCAGTGTTGGTCATTCCAGACACGGCAAAACCTTTTGAAGTGTTTTGTGATGCGTCGTATCAAGGTTTGGGCTGCGTACTGATGCAGGAAAGGAAAGTAGTGGCGTACGCTTCTAGGCAGCTGAAGGTCCACGAGAAGAATTACCCCACACACGACTTAGAGTTGGCAGCAGTCGTGTTTGCACTAAAAATTTGGAGTCATTACCTGTATGGAGCAACGTTTCAAGTCTTTAGTGATCACAAGAGTCTCAAGTACCTCTTTGATCAAAAGGAGTTGAATATGAGGCAAAGGAGGTGGCTTAAATTCTTGAAAGATTATGAGTTCGAGCTGTTGTATCATCCTGGAAAAGCTAACGTGGTGGCGGACGCCTTGAGTAGGAAAGCAGTCAGGGTCTCGGCAATGATGGTGAAAGAGCTGAGTTTGGTGGAAAGTTTTAGAGATCTAAGGTTACAGTTCGACTTAGGAGCGAACGTTATTAGATGCTGTAACCTTAGAATTTCCAGTGATGTGTTCGACCGAATCAGAATGAAGCAGCGTGAGGACGAAGAATTGGCAAAGATATTAAGTGCGCTCGGTACAGATCAGACTAAGGGATTCAATACTGGAACGGACGGTTTACTTCGTTATATGGGGAGAACGTGCGTTCCAAACGATGGTGAGCTGAAGAGGATTATATTGGAGGAAGGGCATCACAGCCGTCTTAGCATGCATCCTGGCATGACTAAGATGTATCAAGACCTCCGTTTATCATTCTGGTGGCCGGGAATGAAAAGTGACACTGCACGTTTTGTGTCGTCCTGTTTGACTTGCCAGCGAGCAAAGGCTGAACACCAAAGACCAGGCGGGTTGCTGCAGCCATTGGAGATTCCAGAGTGGAAGTGGGATGGCATCTCCATGGATTTCGTGACCCATCTGCCACGCACGGTCCGAAACCATGATTCAATTTGGGTGATTGTGGATAGATTAACGAAGAGCGCCCAGTTCCTGGCCGTCAACTTGAAGATGTCAATGACAAACTTGGCCAAGTTATATATTAAGGAAATCGTTCGGTTGCATGGAGTTCCTTCAAGCATCATTTCAGACCGAGACACGAGATTCACCTCTCGTTTTTGGCAATCATTACAAGGAGAACTGGGGAGCAAGTTGCAGATGAGTTCGGCCTATCACCCACAGACGGACGGCCAATCTGAGAACCATCCAGACACTCGAGGACTTATTGAGGACGTGCGTTCTAGATCATATGGGAGTATGGGATGAAGTCTTGCCGCTCGTAGAATTCACGTATAACAACAGTTTTCAAGCAAGCATAGGAATGGCACCGTTTGAAGCTCTCTATGGAAGGAAATGTCGAACGCCACTTTGTTGGTTCCAGGAAGGAGAGAACGTATTAACCGGACCTGAATTGATCCAGCAAACAACTGAGAAGGTGAAGTTGATCCAAGAACGATTGAAGACGTCTCAAAGCAGGCAGAAATCTTATGCTGATAGGAGAAGAAGACCCTTAGAGTTCGCTGCAGGAGACCACGTTTTTCTTAGGCTTAATCCAGTCACTGGAGTGGGAAGAATCGTTCGTCCGAAGAAGCTGTCTCCCAAATTCTTAGGACCGTACCAAATTCTGAAGAAGATCGGACCAGTGGCGTACGAAGTGTCTTTACCTCCTCAACTGTCCAACCTACACCCAGTCTTCCACGTTTCCCAACTCCGAAAGTATATAGCTGATCCCTCACACATCCTGGAGTTGGAAGACGTCCAACTTCGCCCAGACCGGACGCTGGAGATGCAACCTGTACGTGTGGAAGATAGTCGCACCAAGTTCTACAGGGGAAAGAACGTTTGTTTAGTAAAAATGGTTTGGGACGCGAAGACTGGCGACTCAACATGGTTATATCCTCATCTGTTTCTGGGTAAGCTTTAATTTTCGAGGACGAAAATTTTTGTAGTTAGGAGGAATGTGGGACCCTGGAAAATTAATTCTGATAAACACGTTGTCAAATCAAAATTTATGAATGGAAAACCCCTCTGCAGTGCATTAAAAACGCACATGCATTCTCTCTGTCACACTGCCAAGTGTCACCGAGAAAGAATGGGAGTCAGAAATGGGGATACAGGTGTCACCGGGAGAGACGCACGTTCGTGCGGATGTGGGAAGAAACAAAAAGAATTTTCTGGAAAAACCCTTCCTCTCTCCTGCACTCATCTTCTTCCTCCAAACTCAGACCCCATTCTCTCCTCCTCCTCTCTAGAACCCTTTCATCTTCTCTCTACTGTAACTCACCACCATCCCCTCCGATCCCATTTCAGAAACCGTAGGACCATTCACGGCGTCGTGAGCTTTCACTGGAACCGAACGCTTTAGAGTTCTGTGACCGATAACTTCTCAAACTCTAAACACCCTCTTCTGAGTTGCATGCGAACCCTGGTATAGCTGCATGTTAGAGTATGAGCTAAGTTCTCCTACGTTTCTTTTGGTTAGATTTAGTGAAGCACTTGAGAAGCACGTTGAGGGTAGAAAAACCATAGTTGGACGAGTCAAAAATCCTTTGTATTTGGAAGTTCACTGCTGAACCAGGTAAGGGAAGCTTAGTAATTTAATTGATACTGTATAATAAGTGTGAGAGCATGAGTTGAACTGGATGCATGAACTGTATGCTGATTTGATTGTCAGGAACGATTGCTATTGTGTTGAATATGATTTCTGTGAGTTTAACTGCATGTTGATCTTGATACGCATGGATTTAGAGATGTATGATTTTGGTATGGTTTGATTGGTTAATATGAAGAATTCTATAAAGTATGCGAATTAATGATGCATGTGAAAGTATAAGATTTCGAATTTTATGAGAAATGTTGAATTAGAATAAGATGAAAAATCTGATTATGATATTTCTTCCCTATGATAAAATACGTTCGTCATCGTACGGTCTTATACCGTTCGGTTTCCCCTGAAAATGACTTAGAATAGGAATTCTTTCATTCGGAAAGAATTCTGTTTGAGAACGAGCGTCCTCTTGTGAAAGGCTAGGTTTGAGCGTTCGACTCAGCCTAGTGGTATCCAACGATCGTAATTAATTGAAGTTATATTAGTAACGCTCGGTTTTATGATCCAGCGTTAGTTATAGGTAGCGCATAGTCTTATACTAAGCGTTCGTCCAAATGAGCTCTCGGTCTTATATCGAGCGTTCGTTCTAATTAGTGCTCGGTCATCTACCTAGCGTTCGTCCTAAGTAGTGTTCGGTTTTATACTGAACGCTCGTCCTTATATTTGATTCCCGAACGAACGTAAATAGCGTTCGTCCAAAATTATTAGTTGACGTTCGGTCATTGACTGGCGGTGGTGTATCCTGAATTAAATCACGCTCGGCTCATTTATCTAAATAATTTGTGATGTATCTATCCATTTGATTCGATCTAGAGTCATTGTACTTAAATTTTTCTAAGTATTATTCAGAGTTTCTAGAGTCAGTTCCTTTGACTGAGTTTAAGTATTCGTAACGTCCGTCAGTGGACAGGAGTTTGTTTCTTTTGTTCAGAAACGAGGATTTCTCCGTACTATAATAACGTTCGTCCTTATTATGAAAAGGATGAACGCTCGTCATTTTATGGAAGTGGAACAAATAACATAAATGTGAATAAGAGGAAGTATTATAACGTGCGAACAGTGTAATAGATGAAACTATGATTATGGATTTTGAACGAGCGTTCCAAGGAGGAACGTCTCTATGATTTGAATATGAGAAGTTATGTAGTATGACCATGGTAAAGCTGCTGATGGCTGTTCATCCTGATATTCCGTGAGTGCTCGTCCTCATGTAGAGGGGAGTAGGTCATGTGTGGGAATGGCAGGAGGTCCTAGTCCTAATGAGTACTTTGGACTGATAGGGCTAACCTCGGGTGGCAGCTGTTGAGTGTTTCCAGTTATCACATCACCCGAGTGCACGAACGCCTGTAGATACATGGATTCATACAGTCCGGACAGTCGGTCTTGTGAGAGCTTGAATGATTACTTCTATGCTGATAAATTGTTGTATGTCTTGTATGTTTATTTGTACATGTTAAATTGTATGATGATTGTATGAATTAAATTACCTAAGCTTACCCTTGAGTTTCCTTGTGTTGTCTACTGTTTATGTACGTCCGTCTTGTCCATGCAATGATCATCCGTGTGGATGTGAGCAGATGGAGACACTCTTTTGGAAGAAGTGATTGAAGAAGAGAACCTGGTGGACGTCGAAGTGAAGGCCGAGACCTAGATCGTCCAGTAGGTTTAGCTTACTTGGAATTTTTGGGACGTTCGGTTATTAGTTTTTGTAAAACCGTTCGTCTTGGACCTTGGTTGTTATTGTATTAATTTTTGAACCTTGTATCTGTTTAACGTTCGGCTTTGATAGCTGATTTAGTTAAGACTGCACTGTTTAATCATGTAAATGTGATTAGTTCTAATTTATGGAAATTACTATATTTTGGGATGTTACAGTAACTAAAGTATAAGGATCAACTCAATAGCTTTAATAAATAAACTTTTGTCCTTGCCTTGTCATGCTTCTTTTTGCAATGTAGAGATTTTTTAAGGAGTTAAATATGTTTTAGTTTCTCAAGTTTGATACAATTGAAATTTGTCTTTGTTAAAAAGATGGATAAATATTTATTTTTAAATGAATAGGTATAATCTTTTTTATTTAATTATGTTAAGAATTTTTTATGTGTCAAACGTGTTTTTCGATTAGATGTCTAATTTGTTTTTGCATTATTTGTTGAAAAACGCACTAGTGCAGAAACGGCTTTTTACGTCCGATATTTTGGTCTTTTGACGTCCGGCGTACGCCGGACGTCTATGCGGTAGACGTCCCTCAGACGTCCGTCGTGCCAGGACGGACGTCTATATGAACGTCCGCTGCCTGAGGACGGACGTCTATATGAACGTCCGCTCTGCCTGAGGACGGACGTTTATATAAACGTCTGCTGCATCAGGACGGACGTTTATATGAACATCTGTTCCTGAGGACGGACGTTTATTATAAACGTCCGCTGCCTCAGGACGGACGTTTATAATAAACGTCCGCTGCCTAACCACGGACGTTTATAATAAACGTCCGCTGTCTGAGGACGGACGTCCATATAAACGTCCGCTGCTGTCTGAGGACGGACGTCTACCTTGCTGAGTTCTTTTGGTGTAGGGCTGGGGTGGGACGTCCGTATGTGCACAGACGGACGTCTATAGACGTCCGACTGTACACTAACGGACGTCTAGTGGGCGTTTTTTTTTTAAAAATTTGTTTGTTTTTTCAATAGAACCACACCTGAAAAACAGAAAAATGTCCCAGAACAATTCTCCAATAACATAAATATGCGTTTTATATAAACAAATTTCTACCTAATGTTCAATCCACTACCAAACTATTAACATAAAAATAAAACTAAAACCAAACAATGTTCAATCAAGAAGAAATATAACTATTCCTAACTCCATCTTTGTAGAAGATAAGCGGTCCACTCCTGCCTTATCTGGTTAATTGTGTCCTACCCAGTGTTTTAACTCTCACAAGGTTAGGCCCTACCCATTCAAAAAAATTAATTTTCATAATTTGCTCAGCCACGTGCATTGAAGTCTACGTCATAAAATTGATACAATTTCGGCAGCATTTCGCATTGGTCTCCAAAATACACGAAATGAGAGTAGTCAACGATGACCACAATCAAATATGCATCCGGAGAACAACACAAGTACTGAACCGAAATTTCATCAATCTTATCCTTAAACTCCAATTGACATGGTATTGCAAATTATGAAAATTAATTTTCTCAAACTGTCCAATCGGACAATTCAAAATTTAACACAAACGATTAAAACATTAATCGTTTGTCTTAAATTTCAAACGGGAACTAAGTGGCACTCAATGTATGACAATAACTAATACACATTTTACACAATAACACATACATGCATACACAAAATTTAACAGTAAAAAACGTCCATACACTAATACACATTTCTTAATCGTTTAACACAATAACATAACTAATACACATTTTACAGTCAAAAACGTCCATACCACATACATGCATACACAAAATTTTCAACCAACAAGCTAACCTGAAAAGTAGATTCCAAATGAGAAGGAGGGAAGTGGAGGAGTATACGGCCCAACACGCAGTCCAAAAAGACTCAAGGAAGCCGCCCAAGAACACGCAAGAGTCTGCAAAAAAACGGACCCAAAACCATTTTTAATCGGTTCAAATCAAAGACATGTCATCACAGAGCAATGTAATCGGATTAAATGTAATTTTAAACGGTCCAAAAGTGAGAAAACCAACCTGGAAATGTCAACGGCGCAGCAGCAGCAGCTCGCGTTCGCGGGGAAGAAGACGAACAGTGAATGGTCACGGTTCGCGCTTTCCATTTTAATGAACATAGACGTCCGGGCAACGTGGTCACGGACGTCTATAATATTATAGACGTCCGGCCCGCCACTAATAGGACGTTGTAATGAATTTAAAATTGAATTTCGCGGGGCTTTAAACGTCCGTTAACATGGCTCGGACGTCTATAATGTTATCAACGTCCGTCCCAAGACGGACGTCTGAAATTCTGATGAAAACCTAAACGATTCAATTACCCATGTCAGTGCACTGAACGTCCGTTATCAGGGGCGCGGACGTCTATAATATTATAGACGTCCGCGCCCCAGAGGACGGACGTTCAGAGGAGATAAAGTAATTATTACCCCACCCACTCGTCAGTGCACTGAACGTCCGTCCTGAGGGGCACGGACGTCTATAATATTATAGACGTCCGCGCCCCCTCAGGACGGACGTTCAGCGGACTTAAGTAATTATTACCCAACCCACTCTGTCAGTGCACTGAACGTCCGTCCTGAGGGGGCGCGGACGTCTATAATATTATAGACGTCCGTGCCCCTCAGGACGGACGTTCAGTGCACTGACGAGTGGGTGGGGTAATAATTACTTTATCTCCTCTGAACGTCCGTCCTGAGGGGGCGCGGACGTCTATAATATTATAGACGTCCGTGCCCCTCAGGACGGACGTTCAGTGCACTTAAATCAATTAGTACCCCAGCAGCTCTGTCAGTCCTCTGAACGTCCGTTCTGAGGACGGACGTTCGGGCTCTCCCAGGACGGACGTTCCAGGACTGAAGCCAATATTATAAACGTCCAGCTCGACCCAGGACGGACGTTCAGAGGATGACCCTGTCAGTCCTCTGAACGTCCGTTCTGAGGACGGACGTTCAGAGGATGACCCTGTCAGTCCTCTGAACGTCCGTTCTGAGGACGGACGTTCGGGCTCTCCCAGGACGGACGTTCGAGGTTAATGAACGTATTCACCACGCGCACGGACGTCCGCTCACCTCAGGACGGACGTTCCAGGACTGAAGCCAATATTATAAACGTCCAGCTCGACCCAGGACGGACGTTCAGAGGATGACCCTGTCAGGACGGACGTCCGCTCACCTCAGGACGGACGTTCAGAGATTGAAAACGTTAGCCTATAAAACGTCCGTGCCCCTGGGACGGACGTCTATAATACTATAAACGTCCAGCGCGACCCACGACGGACGTTCAAGGATTGACAAGGCAGCCTTTAAAACGTCCGTCCGCTTGTGACGGACGTCTATAATGTTATAAACGTCCGGTTCGACCACGGACGGACGTCTAGAGGTCCACTTATTTACTATAATGCCACCGGTCACATATATACGTTGGGGATTCGTGGGACGGACGTTTATTGGGTGACGTGAAAAGCCGTTTCTGCACTAGTGACGGTTGGGACTAACTAGTCCATCTATTCAACACGGGCTAGAAAACACAATTTGTCTTATCTTGTGATGGGTTAATGGGCTAATGGGTCAGATCCGTCACTTATTTTTAATTCTAGATAAACTTTAAAACTTAACGAATTGTTTTTTTTATTCTAGTTAAACTTTAAAAACCTAATTGTCCTTGACTGAGGCACTTGATTTGAACGGTAGGCACTTTGTTCGGGCCAGTTTATGGAGTAATGGATTCTTTTGTAGGAGTCAGAGAGAAGACATGTGTTCTTTTTGCTTATTGTCTTTTATTGATAAAGCAACACGATCTACAAGAAGCAAGGTAAGTTTTGAAATAACTAATGGAATAACCTGCATAGGTGTTGAGCTTACAATCTAGAGTTTTAATGTATTTCTCTGCTATTTATTAATTTAAAAGTAAATTTGTCATTACATATGTATTTAAAAATATTGACAGCACCTTTAGATTACAATAAAAAATTAGCAATGATGCAATATTTAACTTAGCCTATTTTAACTATGCATCCAAATTGGAAAAATGCACTTTACCTGCATTTATTTTATTCATTATTATACTTTTGTTATATAGTATTTAAGATCCCCGCTTGAACCATTGACTGGATTACTTCATTGCATCAGTTTTTGAAACATGAATACAGACAATGGGAATAATTGCTGTGCCATCTGTTGGGTTTCATTCATATAAAAAGAAGAAGAAAAAACAGTGCTATCAGAGCTACACCTTAGTTGATGGATGTTTCTATAAATGATTATGTCTGTAACGGATTTGACTGTTGAATGGACCATGAAGTTGAAAAGAGTCTTTTTCCTCCACTTCACCAATATCATCTGCACCTTTCATTGGATTTTTTCCCCTCAATTTATTAAACTCATGGTTTAATGATTGTTTAATAACGTTGGTTTAATTCCAACAACCAACGAGTAATAAATGTTGTTTCTATAAAACTTGTCATTGATCATTTATTCATGTTCATTGTTGTTGTTCTTTGTTTGTGTGAACTTGCTGAAGTTGTGGCCATGGTGGTATAATGTTCTAGTGGTGGTTCTTATATTGGCAGTGTAAGGACCTAGAAAATAGGATATTAGAGTAGATAGGTGTATTAAAATAATGAGACAAACATTTTTATTTTAAAATAATCTTATAATATAAATAGAAATTTTTAAAGCCCGGTTCATTATCTAAATCATTTCTATCTCTCTAGAACTCTATTCTTCTTGAATTCTCTGACTTCTCTCTACCCTTTCTCACTATAGTGTTATCTGTTCAACGATCAGGGAGTGCCTAGACAATCCTTGCGTCAAGGGCAACAATCTCTACCGATCAATTTCTCATTTTGAGCCAGTAAGATTCGTTCCTTTTTCTAGGTTTTTCTTGAATCTGTAACATGCAAAGAAATCTGTCTTTGCATGAGATTTTGGTCTCTCTTTCTTAATTCTTAGTTCAATTTAGGTTCTAAGGTTTGTTTCTATCATTAATTGGTGAGTTGTAGGCTTTTGTAGAGGTTCCTTGATATGCAAGCTTCTATTGGGTTTTCTGTGAGCTGTGTTGTTGATCAGAGGTAAGGGAAGCTAGATTATTTGCTTTAATTAGTAGTTGACATGCAAGTGTGATGAATTCTGTGTGGTGGTGTTGATTTAATTAACTTTAGGTTTTTGGGTGGATTGAGTTGCATGTAAATTTGACTGTTTGATTGTGACAATGTGAAATGGTGATTATGAACTGAATTGAATGATATGTAATCTGTAATTAATCATACTTGATGCGAGTAATCGGTTATGAGAGTGATTAGATAAAGATTTAAGTGAGTTATCTTGTTTTAAGCAAATTTAGAGGAAGTCAGGTAGTGAAAATGAGAAATTGGAGTTAAGGGCTCAATTGGTCTTTTGGGATAGTTTGGATAAGACAAATGTGACTTGTTTGAGTCATCAAAATGGTCAAAAACATGTTCAAAGTGGTAGATTGTGATTTGGGTCCCTAAGTTGAAAATTTTGATCTTCTAGAGTAGGAATTGATCCATAAACACTTTAGATTGAAGTTGCGAAGGTTTAAAATCACTTAGTCATGTCCAATTAGGTATATAACATAATCTATGAGTGTTAGAAGTTGGGAAAAATAGATAGAATTGGTAATTGGGGTCTAAGTTACATAATTCTGCAGATTTTCGTTCTGTGGATTATGCAGACTCGCGGAGCGAATAGATTTGTACATTGAGTTGCCTTGGCGAGATGCTCTCTGTCAAGGGCATTCGCACAACGAATTGGTGTGTTGTGCGAATGGTTTGAAAGGTTTGCTCTCTGTTTGATGATTCGCACAACGAATCATTTAGCTGAGCGACTGGAGGTGGTTTGTGGTCACTGCCAAATTAATTCGAATAGCGAGATAGGGTGCATAGCAAGTATATGGGGAGTCTGGGCCACTGTCTAGACTGTCGCATAGCAAATTAGGACGCTGTGCGAGGGGTTGAGGTCTGATACTACTAGTAGTTTAATTCATACAGTGAGTTGTGTCGTTGTCCGAGTGTTTCCGGAGGTTGGCTCATTGTTACTAGATTCGCACAATGAGCTGGGTCGCTGTGCGAGTAAAGTCAGTGGTCACTTCGCGAAAGTGTGCCTGAGCGACTGTCCCAAGATGTCATGCATTCTTCTCTTCTTTGTTCTTTATGGGTTGTAGAAATGAAATTGATTTATTTGTAAATAATGTATGATCATGTATGAGAATTATATAAGTGTGATAGTAAGATTTATGGTTTCAAATGGTGTGGAAGAGAATTTCAAGGAGAATTTCTCAGTGGTGATTGTCAAGTTTATAGGTATGAATATGGGAAGCTCAGTCTTGGAGTTCATCCTGACATTCTAATGGTCACCTATTCTCAAGTAGAGAAGTGTGAGACATGTCGTGAGAATAGTAGGAGGTCCTAGCTTAGGGGTTTTTCCTTGGCCTAAGGTGAGTGATAACGGACTAACCTTGTGTGGTAGCTTGGGTGGGCCAGCTGTTTCACCACAACAAGTGCACGAACTGCCATAACTACATATTCATACTAATCCGGATGGTCTAGTCAATTGTTGATTTAATATAGAGTTAACTTGTTTGGATATGGTTGTGTGATCTACTTGAAATTTTAATTGTGTTCATATTCATTGTTGTTTCTTCTAGCTTACCCTTCTATATGTGTTTGTGTTGTATGTTTTCCTGGTTTTCTTTCTTTGCAATGATCACCCTTTGGTGTGAGCAGAGGGAGATGAGGTATCCCTGGAGCATGCTCTGGATGGAGGTGATGCTGCAGAATAGATGTTTTATGAGCAATATTTGTAAATATTTTTGGTGTAGGATGGTTGTATATAAAGTTTAAATTTTATAGTATATTTTGGGATGACTATAAAATTTTTCTTTATATTATGTTCATTAACTATTTTATCATATCTTTGGTGTAATAACTATTTTATATAGTATTATGCTATATTTTGGGATGTACAGGCAGTGGTTCGGACGTTGGTGGTGGTCGTGTTGTGTGGTGTGGTTCATCGAGGAGAAAGGTGGTAAAGTCCACATTTAAGGTTAGAAGTTGAGCACGTAAACACTTTTAATCGACATTCGAAATGCGGTTAAGGGAACGTCGACATTCGAACGCCGATTAAAGCTCGCCACAATTCAAAGTACGACACAACCTTAACCAGCATTCGAACGCCGACGAACCCTTAACCGCTTTTTGAACGCCCGATTTTTAGTTGATTTATATTAGTTAATTTAAAATTTTTAACTTTTTATTTGTTAATATATGTATTTGTTATTTTGTTTTAAATAGTTATTTATTAGTTAATTTTGTATTTATTAGTTTATTTTTATACGTGTTTTGGTTGAATTTAATTATTAATAACCTATTTTATTTAGTATTTAGTTTGTAATATTTTTTGTAATTTTTTTTATTAGTTTATGTTTTTTTCTGTTTTGATCTTTTTAACTTTTCATTTTATTTTTAATATGTTTATATTTTGTAATTATTATTTAAATTTTAAAATATTATGTTATTTGATATTTATATATGTAATAATGTTTTTAGCATTTAATTTATTTTAGAATATGTTATTTTTTAAATATAATATAATTGATTTTAAGTTTTGTTGGTTTTTATTTAATTTTGAATTTATTTATTAATGTTTATAATTTTTTATTTAATTTATAATATTTGTATTTTTTTTATTTATTATATAATCTTTAATATGTTATTTTGTTTTTATTTATTACTGAATTTTGAATATGTGTTAATGTTTTTAATTTTTTATTTAATTTATAATATGTTTTTAATATGTAATGTTGTTTTTTATGTATTATTTAATTTAAAATTTGTATTATGGTTATTATTTGATTGAGAAATGTGTAGTGATAATTTTGTTTCTTATAGGTTGTAATTTATATTATAAGATGAATAACTATTCATTTTTCGATATTCAAATAAATTCTGGTTTTCCGTCCGAATTTTCTTCTTTCCTAAATGAAGTGGTTGAGGGTGATTATACATATAAGTTTTCCACTAATCAAATACTTTCCTCATGCGGCGATTTAATTGAATGGGTTTGAAACATTGCATTTGACCTTGGATTTGTTGTCATGATTATGAGATTTGTAACATCCCAAAATTATACAGTCAGCAACTATATAATAGAATATTAACATGTATTAATATGATAAAACAGTTTTACAATTAAATAGAGCAGTGTGCAAAAATGGCCGAACGGCCTTACATATACACACAAAATAACGAGCGTTCACAAAAGAGTGAGGACGAACGGTTTACAAAACAATGACCGAACGTCCAACTATTTACAACCAACAAAAAGGTACTCGCTCATAAGCGACCTGCTATTCTAATTTTACTAACTAAAACTGAACGCCGTTAATGCTCGGCCTTCACTTCCACTTCAACAAGATTCTCCTCAGCTAGGATTTCCTCTTCAAGTGTTTGCTCCAGGGAAGTATCACCTTCTGCTCACATCCACACGGATGATCATTGCAAGGACAAGACGGATATACATATACAGACAACACAATGGAAATGCAAGGGTAAGCTTATTGAATTTAATTCAAGTCAAACAGATATTTCATACTTATCAAATTCAGCAAGTACATTCACAACATATACATTCAATTCCTACATAAATTTCATCCAAAATCCTGATACTAGACCGACCGTCCGGACTGTATGAATTCTGTGTAGCTACGACGTCCGTGCACCCAGGTGGAAGAGCTGGAATACTCGTCAGCTGCCACCTGAGGTTAGTCCGTTCTGTCCAAGTTACAGTTATGGACTAAGACCTCCTGCCATTCCCACACATGACATGCTCCTCTCTACTTGAGAACGAGCACTCACAGAATATCAGGATGACCCGCCAGCTAAGCTTACCACATTCATACTTTACAAAATCTCAATTTCCATTCAAGAGTCGTTCCTCCCTGGAACGCTCGTTCAAATTCCACAATTACAATCTCATTTCTCATAGTGTTCGCACATCTTAATTCAACCTATTATTAACACTTTCATTCTTTGTTCCACTTGCATAAAAAGACGAACGTTCAATCCTCTTCATAACGAGGACGAACGTCAAGAGTGAGATCAAGAAAGACTCCTTCGAATCAGTTAAATGAATTGATTCTAGTACGATCCAAATAATACTTAGAAAAATCTAAGTTCAGTAACACTTGAGCGAATCCAATGGATAGGTAAAATCACAAGTTGTTTAGATAATTAAACCGAACACGAGTAAATTCAGGAGACAACCCGCCAGTCAATGACCGAGGGCGAAAATAGACGTTTTATGAAATTCTTGAACGAACGTCACTGAGGTCTTGGACGAACGTTACTAGATCTATTGGACGAACGCTGTTTAGATTTATGGACGAACGCTATTTCAATTCAGGACGAACGCTATTACCGTTCGTTGATAATTAAAGAAGGAACGAACGTTCGGTATATGACCGAGCGTCCTTTTTCTACATACACATTTGGACGAGCGTTCGGTATAAGACCGAGCGCTACTTAGGACGTACGCTTTGGGTCGAGACCCATAGCTAATTCAATACATTTGAAATAAGATTTTTCATAAGTTATAATGTTGAAGTTACATTTGGAACAATATGACTAAGTGTTTAAATATATTCTCAGGCTTCTCAAATTTCTCACAAACACTCAGGGTATTTACGTTTGGCCGAACGCGCAAACGTAAGGCTAATATAAGAAGGCGTTCGTCCTCAAAGAGAATCCTTCCCAAATGAAAGGGTTCAACTACTACAAAGAATTTACTTAGGACTACCGAACGGTCAATGACCGTATCGATACGAACGTTCATTTTCATAGGATTTTCATATTTACATTCTACATACAGTAATCATATTTTCCAGTATAAACTTTCATGCATTAAATCATTCATATCATAGTACAATTCATACATTTTCATACATCATCTCATCATCAAAATCATATACTAACATTTGATATCAAAAATCATACTTAACCAAAATTCATATAACATTCATCCAACACAGTGCAACATCACAGAACAATCATGCAACAACGCACAACACAAGAATTAAATCTAATAAGCTTCCCTTACCCGGATCAGTAGTGATCGTTCTAAAACGAGTGATCTTGGCTTGTCCAAATATGGTTCTATCAACTTTTCTCTTGAACTCTTCTACTAAAACTAAAAGAAATACAAAGAGCTCGGTTTAGACCTATGCATGCAGACGGAACTGGTTGCAGAATTCCAGAAAAGAGCGTCCAAATATAAACTTACCAGAACCGGGAGTTGTTTGGTCCAATATGGAGCTCACGGTGCAGGGAACGTTCCTACGGCTCTGAAACGTGATCGGAGAAGAGAATGGTAAGTTGTAGAAGAGAGAAGGAGAATGGTTCTAGAGAGAAGACGGAGGAAGATGAAAGAACAAGTTTCTGGAAAGAAGGTGTATGCAGAGGAGAATGAAGGGTTTTTCTGAAAAACTCAGTTTTGCTCCACTGTTGAAAACGAACGTCCCCCTCTCCTATTGACACCTGGTTTCCATTCACTGTTTTCGAACCTTCTGAATGGACATATGGCAGACGCAAGTCAGAGAGGATAAGTGCATATTAATGACACTGCACGTGTAACGTGGTGCATTAATGGAAGCATCCTGGTGACTCAGCAGTCAAATTTATTGTGACGTGACAATCCCCCTAACTACAAAAATTTTCGTCCTCGAAAATTAAGTCTTACCAGGAAATAAATGAGGGTATAAGTCCTTCATAGCGTCCTCTATTTCCCATGTCGAGTCGCCCGTCTTTTCGTCCCACACCACTTTAACTAACCGAACGTTCTTTCCCTTGTATAACTTGGTGCGTTCGTCTTCAATGCGAATCGGCTTCATCTCTAGCGTTCGGTCTTGTCGAAGACGAACGTCCTCAAGCTCCAATATGTGTGAGGGATCGGATACGTATTTCCTAAGTTGAGAAACGTGAAACACCGGATGAAGATTGGACAACTGTGGAGGTAAAGACATCTCGTATGGAACTGGTCCAATCTTCCTTGTGATCTGATACGGCCCCACGAACTTGGGAGATAACTTCTTTGACCTCAACGCTCTGCCCACTCCAGTAGTTGGATTTAACCTTAGAAAAACATGATCGCCAGCTTTAAACTCCAAGGGTCGTCTCCTCTTATCAGCGTATGACTTCTGCCTGCTTCTAGACGTCTTCAATCTCTCTTGTATTAATTTCACCTTTTCAGTCGTTTGCTGAACGAGCTCGGGTCCAGTCAATATGTTTTCTCCTTCTTGAAACCAGCAAAGCGGTGTGCGGCATTTGCGTCCGTAAAGTGCTTCGAAGGGAGCCATTCCAATGCTGGACTGGAAGCTGTTGTTGTAGGTGAACTCTACTAACGGCAATACCTCATCCCAAACGCCCATGTGATCGAGTACGCACGTTCGCAATAAATCTTCAAGCGTCTGGATCGTTCTCTCGGATTGACCGTCCGTCTGAGGATGGTACGCTGAACTCATTTGGAGTTTGCTGCCCAGTTCGCTTTGCAACGACTGCCAAAACCGAGAGGTGAACCTTGTGTCTCGGTCAGAAATGATGCTGGACGGCACTCCATGCAGACGAACGATCTCTTTGATGTAGAGCTTGGCCAAGTTAGTCAATGACATCTTCAGGTTGATGGGTAGGAAGTGAGCACTCTTTGTTAAACGATCCACTATCACCCAAATGGAATCGTGATTCTTGAATGTGCGAGGCAAGTGTGTCACGAAGTCCATTGAAATACTGTCCCACTTCCATTCTGGAATCTCCAAAGGTTGCAGTAGGCCGCCCGGTCTTTGATATTCAGCTTTGGCACGTTGACAAGTTAGACATGAAGCTACAAAACGTGCAACATCATTCTTCATCCCTGGCCACCAGAACGACTGCTTTAAATCGTGATACATCTTAGTCATGCCAGGGTGCATGCTAAGATGGTTGTGATGTCCTTCGGCTAAGATGATCCGCTTCAGATCTCCATCATTTGGAACGCACGTCCTACCCATATAACGTAATAGGTCGTCCGTTCCAGTATTGAAATGTTTTGCTTGATCTGTGCCGAGCGCGCCTCTTATCTTCATCAACTCCCCATCTTCTAGCTGCTTCATTCTGATCCGGTCAAACACGTTACTGGATATCCTAAGGTTACAGCATTTGATGCTGTCCGGTTCTAGATTGAACTGTAACCTTAGGTCTCTAAAACTCTCCACTAAGCTCAACTCACGTACCATCATGGCCGAGACATGCACCACCTTTCTGCTCAACGCGTCCGCCACAACGTTCGCTTTACCAGGATGATAAAGCAACTCGAAGTCATAATCCTTTAAGAATTCAAGCCACCTCCGCTGCCTCATATTCAACTCCTTTTGATCGAAGAGGTACTTGAGACTCTTATGGTCGCTGAAGACTTGGAAAACTGATCCATACAAGTAGTGCCTCCAAATCTTCAAAGCAAAGACGACCGCTGCCAGCTCCAGGTCGTGCGTTGGATAATTCCTCTCATGTACTTTCAATTGCCGAGAGGCGTACGCCACTGCCTTCTTCTCTTGCATAAGAACGCAACCCAAACCTTGGTGGGATGCATCACAGTAAACTTCGAATGGCTTGGCAGTGTCCGGTATCACTAGAACTGGAGCGCTCGTCAACTTCTGCTTCAGTTCTTGGAAGCTAGATTCACACCGATCGGTCCAGGCGAACGGGTGGTCTTTCCTGGTTAGCTGTGTTAACGGGGCTACTATCTTAGAAAATCCTTCTATGAAACGCCTGTAGTAGCCCGCGAGTCCCACAAAGCTTCTAACTTCCGTGACCGAGCGCGGACTCTCCCACTCCAAGACCGCTCGTACCTTTGCCGGATCAACTGAAATTCCCCCAGCGGATACCACATGCCCCAAGAACTGCACTTCCTTCATCCAAAATTCGCACTTGGATAACTTAGCGTACAACTCTCTTTCTCTCAACACTTCAAGTACCAACCTCAAATGCTCTTCGTGCTCTTCACAGCTCTTGGAGTAGATGAGAATATCATCAATAAATACCACCACGAACTTGTCCAAATACGGCCTGAAGATTCTGTTCATGTAGTCCATGAAGACTGCTGGAGCGTTCGTCACACCGAACGGCATGACTACGTACTCATAGTGTCCATACCGAGATCTAAAGGCCGTCTTCTGAATGTCCTCATTTTTAACTCGAATCTGATGGTAACCCGATCTTAGATCAATCTTTGAGAAGACGCTCGCTCCATGCAATTGATCCAATAGATCGTCAATCCGAGGCAGTGGGTATTTATTCTTGATGGTCAACTTATTTAATTGACGATAGTCAATGCATAGCCGAGAGCTGCCATCCTTCTTCTTCACCAATAATACGGGCGCTCCCCAAGGTGACACGCTTGGGCGAATGAACTTCTTGTCCATTAAATCTTCAATTTGCATCTTGAGTTCCACCAATTCTGCTGGTGCCATTCTATATGGTTGGACGGATATGGGTGCTGCAGTCGTTACCAAATCAATCGTGAATTCCACTTCACGAACAGGAGGGAGTCCTGGCACTTCATCCAGAAAGACGTCCGGGAATTCGTCCACAACCGTTCGTCCTTCAGTGTACTTATTGGACGAACGTTCAAAACTCTTACCCGCACCCTCTCTGTCTTCATTCGTCATGATCAAGAAGCAACTCGCGCCCTCCATGATATCTTCTTTCAACTGGCCGAGCGTCACACCCAAATACTCCTCGTCTTCTTCAGGAAACACCAACTTCTTAGCTCCACAATCTATGAGAATGCGATTGGTATTCAGCCAATCCATTCCCAAAATTACTTCTAAGTCTTTGAGAGGCAAACATATCAGGTTCACCTTATATCTACGCCCTTCTACCTCAACAGAACATCTAACGCACATGGTAGACGTCCTAACCTCTCCAGCCGCTGGGGTTGATACCACCAAGTCGAACTGCATCTCACTCTCGTTTAATCCCAACTTATCAACGCACGCCTTCGAGATGAAGGAGTGTGTTGCCCCCGAATCATACAACACACAGCAAGGAATTCCATGAACCAAGCAGGTACCAGTGATGAGCGTACCTGAGCTCGTTGCTTCTGCACCAGTGATCGCATACACACGTCCAACTGCTTGTGCTCGTCCACCACCTCTAGTCTGATTCCTTCCAGTGTTAGGTGGCCTCATCACCGCACGTCCACCCATATTGCACTCGTTTTCCAGGTGGCCATGTCTTCTACAACGAGTGCAATATTTCACTCCTATCAATTGAGGGCAAGCTGACTTGTAATGGGGCCCTCCACATTAAAAACATCTTACTGCCCCCTGTTGTCCCGACTGTCCAGCAACTACCATTGTCTGCGATCCACTTGACTGTCCTGGACGAGCGTACGGCCCCCTATTCCGGTTTAGATTCTGCCTTGTTAGGATCGGTCCCCTGGAGACTTGTTGTTTCTTATGTAATTCGGCTTCGGCCATGTTCTTCTCCAACACCTTTGCCCTCTCAACCATTGTAGGAAATGAGCGGATACATAGGCTGGAAATTAATACCTTCAAATCACTCCTCAGCCCATTTTCGAACTTCCTGCATTGCCATTCCTCACTGGTTGCCATGGTGTTGAAACGAACCAAGTGTTTAAACTTGTTCGTGTATTCAGAAACAGTCATTGCCCCTTGTACAAGCTGCAGGAATTCTACCTCTTTAGCAAAACGTACGCTGTCTGGAAAATACTCCTCATAAAATTTTCTTCTAAACACCTCCCAAGTAACCGGCTGGTGAGCGTCCGTCAATATCGCTCTCATGCTCGCCCACCAGTGGCTAGCTTCTCCCATCAACAGATATTCTGAGTAGGCTAAACGGTTCTCATCTGGGCACCTCTTAGCATTATAAATTCTCTCCATGTCTTGTAGCCACTGATCGGCCTCATCCGGAATACACTTCCCACTGAACTTAGCCGGATGATGTTGGAGGAAACTTTCTAGGCTCCATTCAGCATGTGGTTGGGCAGCGTTGGAGGAAACTTTCTAGGCTCTATGTTATTTTGTTTTTATTTATTACTGAATTTTGAATATGTGTTAATGTTTTTAATTTTTTATTTAATTTATAATATGTTTTTAATATGTAATGTTGTTTTTTATGTATTATTTAATTTAAAATTTGTATTATGGTTATTATTTGATTGAGAAATGTGTAGTGATAATTTTGTTTCTTATAGGTTGTAATTTATATTATAAGATGAATAACTATTCATTTTTCGATATTCAAATAAATTCTGGTTTTCCGTCCGAATTTTCTTCTTTCCTAAATGAAGTGGTTGAGGGTGATTATACATATAAGTTTTCCACTAATCAAATACTTTCCTCATGCGGCGATTTAATTGAATGGGTTTGAAACATTGCATTTGACCTTGGATTTGTTGTCATGATTATGAGATTTGTAACATCCCAAAATTATACAGTCAGCAACTATATAATAGAATATTAACATGTATTAATATGATAAAACAGTTTTACAATTAAATAGAGCAGTGTGCAAAAATGGCCGAACGGCCTTACATATACACACAAAATAACGAGCGTTCACAAAAGAGTGAGGACGAACGGTTTACAAAACAATGACCGAACGTCCAACTATTTACAACCAACAAAAAGGTACTCGCTCATAAGCGACCTGCTATTCTAATTTTACTAACTAAAACTGAACGCCGTTAATGCTCGGCCTTCACTTCCACTTCAACAAGATTCTCCTCAGCTAGGATTTCCTCTTCAAGTGTTTGCTCCAGGGAAGTATCACCTTCTGCTCACATCCACACGGATGATCATTGCAAGGACAAGACGGATATACATATACAGACAACACAATGGAAATGCAAGGGTAAGCTTATTGAATTTAATTCAAGTCAAACAGATATTTCATACTTATCAAATTCAGCAAGTACATTCACAACATATACATTCAATTCCTACATAAATTTCATCCAAAATCCTGATACTAGACCGACCGTCCGGACTGTATGAATTCTGTGTAGCTACGACGTCCGTGCACCCAGGTGGAAGAGCTGGAATACTCGTCAGCTGCCACCTGAGGTTAGTCCGTTCTGTCCAAGTTACAGTTATGGACTAAGACCTCCTGCCATTCCCACACATGACATGCTCCTCTCTACTTGAGAACGAGCACTCACGGAATATCAGGATGACCCGCCAGCTAAGCTTACCACATTCATACTTTACAAAATCTCAATTTCCATTCAAGAGTCGTTCCTCCCTGGAACGCTCGTTCAAATTCCACAATTACAATCTCATTTCTCATAGTGTTCGCACATCTTAATTCAACCTATTATTAACACTTTCATTCTTTGTTCCACTTGCATAAAAAGACGAACGTTCAATCCTCTTCATAACGAGGACGAACGTTAAGAGTGAGATCAAGAAAGACTCCTTTGAATCAGTTAAATGAACTGATTCTAGTACGATCCAAATAATACTTAGAAAAATCTAAGTTCAGTAACACTTGAGCGAATCCAATGGATAGGTAAAATCACAAGTTGTTTAGATAATTAAACCGAACACGAGTAAATTCAGGAGACAACCCGCCAGTCAATGACCGAGGGCGAAAATAGACGTTTAATGAAATTCTTGAACGAACGTCACTGAGGTCTTGGACGAACGTTACTAGATCTATTGGACGAACGCTGTTTAGATTTATGGACGAACGCTATTTCAATTCAGGACGAACGCTATTACCGTTCGTTGATAATTAAAGAAGGAACGAACGTTCGGTATATGACCGAGCGTCCTTTTTCTACATACACATTTGGACAAGCGTTCGGTATAAGACCGAGCGCTACTTAAGACGTACGCTTTGGGTCGAGACCCATAGCTAATTCAATACATTTGAAATAAGATTTTTCATAAGTTATAATGTTGAAGTTACATTTGGAACAATATGACTAAGTGTTTAAATATATTCTCAGGCTTCTCAAATTTCTCACAAACACTCAGGGTATTTACGTTTGGCCGAACGCGCAAACGTAAGGCTAATATAAGAGGGTGTTCGTCCTCAAAGAGAATCCTTCCCAAATGAAAGGGTTCAACTACTACAAAGAATTTACTTAGGACTACCGAACGGTCAATGACCGTATCGATACGAACGTTCATTTTCATAGGATTTTCATATTTACATTCCACATACAGTAATCATATTTTCCAGTATAAACTTTCATGCATTAAATCATTCATATCATAGTACAATTCATACATTTTCATACATCATCTCATCATCAAAATCATATACTAACATTTGATATCAAAAATCATACTTAACCAAAATTCATATAACATTCATCCAACACAGTGCAACATCACAGAACAATCATGCAACAACGCACAACACAAGAATTAAATCTAATAAGCTTCCCTTACCCGGATCAGTAGTGATCGTTCTAAAACGAGTGATCTTGGCTTGTCCAAATATGGTTCTATCAACTTTTCTCTTGAACTCTTCTACTAAAACTAAAAGAAATACAAAGAGCTCGGTTTAGACCTATGCATGCAGACGGAACTGGTTGCAGAATTCCAGAAAAGAGCGTCCAAATATAAACTTACCAGAACCGGGAGTTGTTTGGTCCAATATGGAGCTCACGGTGCAGGGAACGTTCCTACGGCTCTGAAACGTGATCGGAGAAGAGAATGGTAAGTTGCAGAAGAGAGAAGGAGAATGGTTCTAGAGAGAAGACGGAGGAAGATGAAAGAAGAAGTTTCTGGAAAGAAGGTGTATGCAGAGGAGAATGAAGGGTTTTTCTGAAAAACTCAGTTTTGCTCCACTGTTGAAAACGAACGTCCCCCTCTCCTATTGACACCTGGTTTCCATTCACTGTTTTCGAACCTTCTGAATGGACATATGGCAGACGCAAGTCAGAGAGGATAAGTGCACATTAATGACACTACACGTGTAACGTGGTGCATTAATGGAAGCATCCTGGTGACTCAGCAGTCAAATTTATTGTGACGTGACAAGATTTGACACAACAACTGGTGAAGCTAGAAGAAAGACATTTGTTTTGTTAGGTTGTAAAAGGAGTGAAAAGTATAGGAAGTATAAGCCAGATGTTCAGCCCAGTGTATTTGGCACAAGAAAATGTGAGTGTTGATGACAAATTTATGAACACCGAAAAACGGTGCCAAAAACTTGTTTAACCCTCGGCAAGTGTGACCGAATCGTATCAAGTAATAAACTCGGTAAGACCAAGTATCGTTCTCCCAAAGGACTCACGGACTAGTTAGTTATATGATTTCTTGATTATTTAAGACTTGAGAAAAAATTGTTATAAGTTTCAAATGCAAAAGACAAAAAGTGAACATGTATGCATGTGATGATCAATGGGAAAGAAGAAACAAAACACGTGAATTGAAATATGTGGATGAGTATGTTTTTGGGGCAATCAATTTCATATTATCCACTCTCATATATTTTAGGAATTCATCATTCTTTTCATCAATGTTAATGCCACTCTCTAAATTACCTTAAACCCGATGTGTCGACGAAGAAAGCCTAATCATAATCACTAGTTTACAATGTCTTGTCTCCCTAGCAATTAATCATGCATTATAGTGAACGGAAGCTTAACGACAACCAACCATCATATTCCTATGTCTAGGTTTATACTACTGTTGGGAGAGTTTCACCGGATCTAGATTTTACCGTATGTGTCCATATCAATAAAGCCAATAATCATGACATCGAATGAGTTAAACAATGCATGCTTTGAGCAAAGAGGAAAAACCCTAACTAATGATGAAAGAAAGCATGTATCATAAATATGATGTTTAAACACAAAATTCCATATATGAGAGCTTCAAAAGATTACATTGATTCCCCAACAACAAGAAGAGTTTAGTTCACCATATTCATGATGAAACTAGATGAAATACAATGAAAGAGTGAAAGATAGAACCATAGAAAGTTGAGTAGGTAGCCTTAGCATCCGAGATCTTCCTCCAAGGGGTGGAAAGGACGTCCTAAAGCTTATATACTATTCTAAAATTTACAGAAAAGTAGGCCCAAGCCCAAAATAATGGCGCTTAGCGGTAAAATACCGCTTAGCGGTAAGTCCGTGTGTTGAATTCTCCCCCTCAGCTTCACTTTCACCCCTCAGCGGTGCCAACGAGTGTTAAGTAGTGCCGCTCAGTGGTAAAATGACGTTGAGCGGTACTTGCGACTTCTCTTCTTTTGCACTTTTTGAGTTCTTTTCTGATTCCATCTCTATCCTTCTTCACTTCTTTCATCAAATTCACCTTAAAACTTGCATAAAACACTGAAATCAAGAATAAACATGTCCAACTCTCTTATTTCCAAAATATAAACAAAAGCATGATTCCAAGCTAGTTTCTAAGTGTTAAAGGTTGCTTTTAGTATCAATTTTAAGCATGAAAATAACAGTTTTTCAATTGTTATCACAACCCCAAACTTAGAACTTTGCTTGTCCTCAAGCAAACAAGATGCAACTCAATATTCTACCAATCAATACAATGGTTCACCCCATTCAAAAATCCTCTTTTCAAGATAAGTAAGTACTCAATTAAGCTCATTACAAAGACTTCAATCAAGACATGCACATGCTTTAGTGTTCACACAATTACCTAATATCCAACAAATGCTACTTTTCATGAATGATCAATGAACTAAGCATGGATGTTCATGTGCTCATGGAATCTTTCCTCACTAGATAAAGTGTTTCACTCAAACACACAAGTGTATAAGAGGTATTCACTCATTCACTCTACTATCACAATGTCACATGAATTGGCTTTGCCTTTCATTTAACCACAATAAAATACATTCACAAACATGCATCATCACAAGGACTTTTCAATGGCTTATAATGTGGTTGGGCTAACAAGAAAATTGGTTTTTCTAGATCACAAAAACCCTTGAGTTAAGAGAATCATCTAACACAATCATTCTTACTTGTTCCCAACTTTCCTTTTGCATTGAGCTTTTCTTTTTCTTCTCTTTTCTTTCTCTTTTTCTTTTTCTTTTCACATACTTAGTTCTTAGCTCAATGCTTTTTGTTTTCCCTTTTTCTAAATCTCCCAACAACCCCAAACTTGAACATTTATCAATACCACCATACTTAACTCAAGGTAAAGCTTTTTACAAGGGGTTTTCAAATCATGTTCAAGGTTAAGGGTTCAAAGGATAGAACACATAGTGCTCTCTTTTGTGGGGCTAAAATCATGCATTTGGCTAATAAAAGGGTTACCAACAAATGGCCTTGATCATATGATGCAAACAAGCAATTGATTCAATCATAGAAAACCTGGGCAAAGTCATTCATACTTTCAAAGTAATAACATTCAATCAAAACAACTTTGGAGCTCAAAGCCTCACATATAAGCTCATTCACATTCCACATATACACATCCTGCTTAGTATCATAATCACAATCACAACATCATGCATTTGTTCACAAAGCTTGTGAACCATCTGTATAAGCATATAATGTGCACAATCTCAACATCACTCAATATCAAAGCATCATCATGCATTACTTATCAAACAACAATCATAAGCAAATGATAACAGTTGAAAAACTGTTATTTTCATGCTTAAAAGTGATACTAAAAGCAACCTTTAGACTTAGAAACTAGCTTGAAATCATGCATTTTGTTTATATTTTCAGAAATAAGAGAGCTGGACAGGTTTATGCTTGATTTGAGTGTTTTTGTGCAGGTTTTAAGGTGAATTTGGTGAAAGAAGTAAAGAATGAGAGAGAGGACATTAGAAAAGACAAGAAAGAGTGCAAAAAGGAGAAGTCGAAGGCACCGCTCAGCGGCAAACTACCGCTGAGCGGCACTAAAGAGGTGACGTTGGAACCGCTGAGGGGCAAATGGCCGCTGAGGGGAAGAAAGAAGACGCGTAACCACCGCTGAGCGGTAAATGGCGCTGAGCGGCACTTTTTGGGCTTGGACTTTTATAATCTTTTGTAACTCTAGATTAGTATATAAGGGCTTGCACGTCCTTTAGTTAGTATCTTTGGCAGAAACGAGGCAAACACTCTCTCTTTCACCCCTTTGAAGGAGGATCTTGGATGCTCAGGCTACCTCTTCCACTTTATTGGGTTTATTCTTTCATACTTTCATTGTTATTCATCTAGGTTCACATGAATATGGTGAACTAAACCTTGTATGTTTGTTGGGGAATCAATGTAATCTCTTGAAGCTCTCATATATGGATTTGTTGAATACATCTTTGAATTAAGACATATGCTTTCTTTTCATCATTAGTTAGGGTTTTTCCTCTTTGCTCAATGCTTGCATTGTTTAACTCATTCTAATGCATGATTATTGGTTTTGTTGATACGGACACGTACGGGGAAATCTAGATCCGGGGAATTTCTCCCAATATTTTACTGACAATATTATATTGGTTGCCTTAAGCTCCTGCGGTAATGAACTAATCATTAGGAATGCTAGGAATTGTATGAACTATTTGATTAGGGAGAAGCCATCTAGAATGGTATATTAGTGAGTGGCATTAACAATGATGATTTGAATGATGAATTCCTAAAATATATGAGAGTGGATGAGATGAAATTGACCCCCAACAACATATTCATTCATATATTCCATTGAAAGTGTTTATCTTTTGTCTTTGCCATTGATCAAAATTCATGCATACATGTTTATTTTCTGTCTTGCATTTTAAACTCAAATATTTCGTTTGTAAGTCTTAGTTAATCAAGAAACCACATAACTAAACTAGGCCGTGAGTCCTTTGGGAAGAACGATACTTGGTCTTACCAAGTTTTATTACTTGAACGATTCGGTCATACTTGCCGATTGTGAAACAAGTTTGTGACATCATATTTTGGTGCTTACAAATTTGCCCATCAGCAAACCATCATAACAGACAAAGTTTCCAATTGAGTACATCAAACCATATTCTAAAAACAGAAACAAATAAGATCAGAACATTGGGTTGCCTCCTAGTAAGCGCTTGTTTAACATCACGAGCCTGACCCAAAATCTCAAGGATCAACCAACTGCATCATTATGGACAAGCGTTGGACTTCTCCTCCTAGATAAGGCTTCAGACGTTGACCATTCACCACCCAACTTCTCTGTGGATCATCAGCAGCTGGATCAAGTAATCCAATTGCTCCATGTGGATGCACTCCTTTTATTATGAATGGTCCTGACCATTTTGTTTTCAACTTTCCAGGAAATAGCTTGAATCTTGAGTTGAATAATAACACCTGCTGCCCTGGTGATAGGCTGTCGTTGAAGCTATCAAATTAATACTACTTTTCAAGGCAACTTCAGTATTGCCAAGTAGTATTCAAGAAGGTAGATAGGGCTAAAGTAACCCTGAGTCGTCTCCCAACGAACACGGAATTGCTTTTGAATATCTGACTCTTATGCTATGCAATGCTTATGAATAAAAATGATGTTTGGAGAATGTTTAAAGAACAAATAATAAACTTAAAAACAGTTATGATTAAATAGGCTAATTCCACTGCTTTTCCAAGATAGATTCATCATCGGTTATTCACGGATAATTGTTCAATTGATTATTGTTTAAGTTTCAAATTAATTAAAGTACATTCTTAATTAATTTGAGGGCGATCATGCATTTAACCAAAGTAAATTCTCAATCAAATGCAAAACCTTTCTAGATTATTCACAATAAATTCAACCAAAGTACATTCTCAATCAAATTCTATTGTGTTTAATCATGTCTATTCTTAAATCTCCTAACCAAGTTAAAAGTTAATCAATCAAAGTAAATTCTCAATTGATTATAGTTGAAATTATTACTACCAACCAAAGTACATTCTCAATTGATAGTAAAAACCATTTAATCATATGAAAGTTCCTAAATTAAATCAAAGTAGATTCTCAATTTAAACCTAGAAACCCTAAAACTCATATAATCAATATGCATGTAGATTCAAACATATTATGATGCAAAAATCTTTGCTTTTAACAAGATAGAGAGATGAAAGACATAGAGAGAACAAATTAAATCAATAACCAAAGTAAACAATTGCATTAACTGAACGTAACCTCAGAATCCGTCATGGAATTACAGCAGAATAGCCCTAGATGCTTAGCTCTCCATGAATGGAGTTGAATACAAGATGAAAGAAAAGTGAGAGGAGTATGAGAGAATGAATGTATGAAGTGAAGTCCCCTTTTCTGCCTCCCTTGGGTCTCTTTATATAGGCTTGATTGGGCTTGGACTTTGAATAGTTTGTTGATAAGATATTTTCTGTTGATATATTATATCTTTCAAATATTCATTAGATTAAATCAGTTTCAAAGAATATTTGATAGATATTAACTTAATTATCTTATATCCTATATCTTCCAAATAACTAAAAGATTTAGATAATGATAAAATTATTTGGAAGATATTTTCTGTTGATATTCCCAAATTAAATTCAACAACTGAATTTTATCTTTTAGATTTTCTGACTTTCCAAAATTGCACAAATACCCTGAAATTTCCTCTATCTGCACTTTAGCCCCTTTTGAATTTTCCAAATAAAATCTGACTTTGGGCCTTGAATTGCCATTTGGACCAATAAAACTTATATTCTCAGCTGCACAAATAAACATTAGAAAATCCAAGAATAATTTATGCATTAAAACTCACTTTTTACGTCTCTCTATTTTCCAAAGCCAATAATTCCAATCATCACAAATTCACTTAAAATAAACCATTTAAACACAATTATCCCATCAAAATTTTAATTTTCAAACATAAATGTGGGCATAAATATGCACTCATCACACCCCCACACTTATCCTTTTGCACTCCTGGGCAAAATTGATTAATTCCAAGACTTTGTTCTGAGTCATTTTATTCCATATTTGCATTTAGATCAAAAGAATGAGTAGCACTAGACATAGATCAATCGTCTAGACATTACTTTGTCATGGACATGCAAATGAAATCACTCTATTCTTCACACATAAGTGGACCTTTTTGAATTCCCAAGAAAATGAAATATGAAAGATAACACTCAAGTCAATATGTATTTATTCCTCTCCAACTCTCTCAAGTGTTTTTGGCTTGTGTTTACACTCAAAATACCCATGTAAGTAGACACCCTTGATATTAACAAGACTCTATCATTCACATACTTCAGAAAACATGCAATTATTGATCATGAGGGCTTTTTAAAGGTTGTATTGAGGGCAAGGTAAAGGTAGGAAATTTTCTTGGAATTTCTGAGCTTTTGAAATTGATATAGAAAGAGTAATGACACTTGATTTCAAAAACAACTCTATTTCTTGCTCTTTTAAGGAAGATTTTTTTATCTTTTTTTTTTTTTATTTTTTATTTTTTTTTTGAAAACTCTAACTTTTCATCTTCCTTTTTGCTTTTTTAATAGTTATTTTGTGGGTGAGGTACTCACCCACACACTTCTTCATCACTTTACTTCTAACAGAATTCATTACTCCTTCTTCTTTCCTAACGTAAGGAACATAAGATTCTTCTTTTCTCATTTGACAATGACTGGAAACAAGAAAAATAAGCTTAAGGCTCAAAGAGGGTACCAATGGATTAATGTTAGGACAAGTTTATTTGGCCAAGTAGCTAAAACAAGCAATGCCTCAATCATATCAAATCATGCATATTCTCCTTAGTAGCACAACACAGAATCAAGCTAACTATTAGAGTATCAACAAAACATGGGCAAATCACACAAAAAAAATAGGTATGGCACATGGTGGTCCATCCTTAACATTAAGCCCAAAACTCACATGGTTTCAAATTTCTTTCACAAAAGATTTAATCAGGAAATTCTCAAGTCAACTCAATCAGCAAATCATAGAAGCAATCCACTCATATCAACATGACTCATATTTTTTCTTGAATTCATGATCATTCCAGTTACCGATTCAAACTCTCAAATCCAATGCAAATATTTATTAAAAACAAACAAAATAGACAAACAAAATAGGGAACAAAATTAATTGTTTCCCCACACCCCCACACTTAAACTATGCATTGTCCTCAATGTATGCCTTATATATAAAATGCAAAGAAAAAGTATGAGGGAACTTACCTCCTTCATGGTGGAAGGAATGCTAGTAGGACTTCATTGGAAAAGTCATCCTGGATAGGAATGCTATCTTTTCCCTTTTCAATCCTACTAAGATGGTCAACTACTACATTATGTGACCCACTTCTGTCTTGAATAAGAGTCAACTTGTCCTTGTCGTTCTTGACCATTGTGATTCCATATTTCTCGGGAACCACATGTGTAGGGCCCACCCAAGTGCTGTCAGAATTTGAATATATAAGACCTGTTTGTAGCAACTTGGTGTCCTTTTTCTTTACAACCCCCATCAATTGAGGATTCAGTCTTCCTTGAGGTTGTCTCACTGGTTTAGCATCCTTCTCCAAAACGGGTGGCTGTACCACAGATGGCAACATCTTACTGCCTAAGGTATTCTCAGCCACCTCAACATCACACTCGGACGCCACAAAGGTATCATCTATTAATACTCCGTCCTCAATATCACCTACTTTACTGTTTCCTTTTTCGTCTAAAATTAGGGACGACATATTTGAAAAAGAAAAATTGTTTACAACATCTCTTGATAAGTCAATACAAAACAAAGAATGATCTTTAATCTGGTGCTTCCCAGCTTCCAACACGTTGAACCGCACCTTCTCGTCTCCTATCTCCATTGTCAATGATCCTGCATGCACATCTATCTTGGTTCGTGCTGTCATCATGAAGGGTCTTCCCAAGATAATAGTTGTTGGACTGATTCCTTCATCATCCTTCATGTCCAAGATATAAAAATCTGTAGGAAAAATTAATTTGTCTACTTGGACAAGGACGTCCTCAAGCACACCTGCAGGGTTAACTGTGCTACGGTTGGCCAGTTGAATGACCACACCAGTAGTCTTAAGAGGTCCCAGAGATAGAGAAGTAAACACTGATAAAGGCATTACATTTATGTAAGCCCCTAAATCTAGCATGGCATTGTCAAACTTTGAATTTCCAATAACACATGGAACAAAAAACATACCTGGATCTTTGCATTTTCGTGGTATTTCAATATGCTTCTTAATCAAGCTTGACACATTCCTTCCCAAATTCACAACCTCATTATCCCTAAAACGCCTTCTATTTGTACAAATTTCTTTCAAAAACTTGGCATATTTAGGGATTTGTTGAACAGCATCTAGCAAGGGAATATTGATCTCCACCTTTTTGAAAGTATTTAAGATTTCTTGATCTAATTCCTCCATTTTTTTGTTTCTCGGCTTCAACCGATTTGGATATGGAGGAGGTGGAGAATAAGTTGAAGAAGAATTTTTAGAAGAAGAGTTAGAAGATACTAACCTGGATTTATCAATGGTAGTCTCAGGTGATGGTTCACTCGGTCCTCCATTATCATCAATTTGTGCTCCTTCTTTCTCCTTATCTTCATCCTCTTGGGCTCCTTCAGAGCTTTCTACTTGCTTACCCGTTCTCAAAGTAATAGCACTTACATTTTGCGGGTTGATCACTGTTTGTGCAGGTAGTTTGTTTGATTCCTTAGCCTCTAATTTTTCCACCCTCTGAGTCAAATCTACAATTGATTTCTTGATTTCTGAATTTTTCTCAAGTATTGTTTTCATGAAATCTTGTAGTGACATTTCAGGCTGAGATTGCTGCCTTTGTTGAGGTGGAACATAAGGTTGTCTGTTCTGCTGATATCTATTGGAGGATGAATCATGATAATTCTGGTATGGTCTATTTCCTCCAATCATGTTTGCAGCAAAAGCTTGAGATGGGTTTTCCACAGTGGTCTCCACCAAGCTAGGACATTCATCAGTATAATGGTTAGTTGAAATGCAAATTCCACACTTCTTAACAATTTGTGGAGTTGAGGTTTTAAACAAACTTGCAATCTCGTCGAGTTTGGTTTCTAGCTTATTCAATCTTTCATCTATCCTCTTTCCATCAACTGCACCATTATCAATTTCATGTACTCCCTTCAACAAAGTCACTGAATTTTCTCTTGTTCCATATTGTTGATTGTCTACTGCCTTCCTTTCTATTAGATCTATACCATCTTCTGGTGACCTGTCTAAGAAAGATCCTCCGCTTGCAGCATCTGCCCATGACCTATCAGTAGGACTTAAGCCTTCATAAAAGCTTAGAATAAAATCTTCCATTTGGATTTGAGGGCATGAAGAACATAGTTTCTTGAATCTTTCCCAATATTCACTAAGATTCTCTCTATCTCTCTGTCTTATATCTTGAATTTCTCTGCGGATAGCTGATACTCTGGATGCAGGAAAATACTTCTCAAGAAAGATTCTTTCAATAATTTCCCAATTTGTAATCCGTGCAGAGAGATAATACCACCAATCTTGAGCTGCGCCTTGAAGAGTAAAAGGAAAAGCTCTCATTTTAAGGCTCTCTATTGTGATCCTGGGAGATCTAAAGTTTTCACACAACATGTGAAATTGTCTCAAGTGCTTGTGTGGATTCTCCCTTGATAACCCATTGAACTTTGGTAAGGCATTCAACAGGTCAGGTCTCAACTCCCACTCCTCATTAGGGTATTCAATGTTACTTCGGATAGCTGTATTGTGGGAGGTGGCTAATTGTCTGATGGTTCTTTGTGCCATATTGTTTGGGTTAGGATCAGGTAAAGGATTGGATGGTATGTTTGTGATTGGAGATAATGAAGGTGGAATAACTTCAGATGTAGGAAGTGTTCCCTCAATAGAACACCCAAATTTCAATCTTTTCCGCAGCTTACACAAATTCCTTTCGACTTCCGGGTTAATTTGATAAAATTCTCCCGGGTTAGCTCTGGTCATGCACTACGTAATCTGCTTGATGTTGTTTCTCTTGACTTCTCTTTTTCTTTTGTTCTTGCTTTAGAGAAAGATTTCAAATAAGAGATAAGAGAGACTTGTTGGATCCACTCCCAGGAAAGAGAGGTGCGTCACACTGGATTAAAGACTTTCTTCACCGGCTTCCTGTCATGATAAAACTTAATCTTTTCTTTATAAGCCATGGATGAATCATATGCACGTAACCGCATTTCTTCAAGCTCCAAAATCTGCCTTTTGAGTTTCATAAGGATCAAAATTCAAGAATTTTAAAGTCCACAAAGCTTTATGCTCCAACTCTACTGGCAAATAACATGCTTTCCCATAGACTAATTGAAAAAGTGATAATCCCATGGATGTCTTTATTGTTGTCCTATAAGCCCAAAGAGCATCATCCAGTTTTAGTGACCAATCCTTTCTTGATGAAGCAACGGTTTTCTCCAGGATCCTTTTTATCTCTCTGTTAGATACGTCAGCTTATCCATTGGTTTGTGGATGATAAGGTGCAGCTACCTTATGTCTCACTCCATAATGTTTGAGTACTTTTCCTAGCTGATAATTGCAGAAATGAGATCCCCCATCACTAATCAGCACTCTTTGAGTTCCAAAGCGTGAAAATATCTACTTCTTCAAAAATTTGATTACAATGCTGGCATCATTTTTAGGACAAGCTAATGCTTCCACCCATTTACTCACATAATCCACTACTACCAATATGTATTCATTGTTGAAAGATGGAGGAAAGGGTCCCACAAAGTCAATACCCCAGCAATCAAAAACCTCAACCTCTAAAATGCCCTGTAATGGCATCTCATGCTGGTAATCGTCCCTGCTCTTTGACACTTATCACAATTTCTAGCATGATTATGAGCATCTTTAAATAGAGTTGGCCAATAAGTCCCTGATTGGAGAACTTTTGATGTTGTTCTTTCTCCATTAAAATGTCCCCCATAAGGTGAATCATGACAATGCCAGAGAATTCCTTCTGCTTCTTCATTTGTCACACATCTCCTCAAAAGATTATCTGCTCCAATTTTGAACAAATAAGGATCATCCCAGACAAACTCCTTGGCGTCATGCAAAAATTTCTTTCTTTGGTGCCAATTTAGATCCTCTAGCATTACCCTTGCAGCTTTGAAATTAGCCATATCAGTAAACCATGGCCTCTGCTGAATATACATGAGTGCTTCATCTGAAAAAGATTCACAAATCTCTGATTCCTTGCTAGTGACCTCCTTGTTGACTAGCCGTGATATGTATAAATAATCACCTTAGACCCAATAAGATAAGGTCTAAATTTCTCTAAAGCATACACTATGGCTAGGAACTCTTTCTCAGTAGTAGCATAATTCAACTAAGCATCATTCAAAACTTTGCTGGCGTAATAAATTGAATGAAAGATCTGCTCTTTTCGCTGGCCAAGAACAACTCCTATTGCATAATCACTAGCATCACACATTAGCTCAAAATTTTTATTCCAATCTGGAGTATAATCACTAGGGCTAACACTAATTTACTCTTTAATGTGTCAAAAGCTTTCAAACATTCTTCATTCATCACAAAAGGGGCATCCTTCATAAGAAGATTACTCAATGGTTTAGCAATTTTTGAAAAATCTTTGATAAATCTTCTGCAAAATCCAGCATGACCTAGAAAACTCCTGATTCCCTTTACATTTGTTGGTGGACGCAGTTTCTCATTGACTTCTACTTTGGCTTTATCTACCTCAATCCCTTTAGCAGAAATTTTATGTCCCAGCACAATTCCTTCTGTTACCATGAAATGACATTTCTCCCAATTAAGAACAAGATTTGTCTGAACACATCTTTTAAGAACAATATCCAAATTAGCCAAACACCTTTGGAAAGAATTTCCAAAGACTGAAAAATCATCCATAAAGACTGATAACATTTGAAAAACTGTTATTTTCATGATTAAAATTGACACTAAAAGCAACCTTTACACTTAGAAACTAGCTTGAAATCATGCTTTTCTTTATATTTTCATAAATAAGAGAGCTGGACAGGTTTATGCTTGATTTCAGTGTTTTTGTGCAGGTTTTAAGGTGAATTTAGTGAAAGAAGTGAAGAAGGAGAGAGATGGAATCAGAAAAGACATCAAAAAGTGCAAAAGGAGAAGCCGAAGTCACCGCTCAGCGGCAGTTTACCGCTGAGCGGCAATCAGGAGCTTACGAGAGGTCCGCTGAGGGGCAAAATGGCCGCTGAGGGGAAGAAACGTCTCACGCACTTATCGCTGAGCGGCACTTTTATGGGCTTGGACCTAATTTTATGTAATTTACGAATAATATATAAGCTTTAGGGTTTCCTAGGGTTAGGTATCTTTGGCTGGAACGAAGCAAACACTCTCTCTTCCACCCCTTTGAAGGAGGATCTTGGATGCTGAGGCTTCCTCTTCACCTTTTTAGGGTTTTATCTTTCATTGTTATTCATCTAGGTTCACCATGAATATGGTGAACTAAATTCTGTATGTTTGTTGGGGAATCAATGTAATCTTTTGAAGCTCTCATATATGGAATTTGTTTTTACATCTTTTATTTAAGATCTATGCTTTCTTTCATCATTAGTTAGGGTTTTTCCTCTTTGCGTAATGCTTGCATTGTTTAACTCATTCGATGCATGATTATTGGTTTTGTCGATACGGGCGCGTACGGGGAAGTCTAGATCCGGGGAATTTCTCCCAATATCACATTGGTTGTCGTTAAGCTCCTGCACTTATGAACTAATCATTAGGAATGTTAGGAATTGTATGAACTCGTGATTAGTGAGAAGCCTTCTTGAAAGGTACTTTAGAGAGTGGCATTAACAATGATGATTTGAATGTTGAATTCCTAAAATATATGAGAGTGGATAAGATGAAATTGACCCCAACAACATATTCATACATATATTTCATTGAAAGTGTTTATCTTTTGCTTTTGCCATTGATCAAAACTTCATGCATACATATTTAATTTTTGTCTTTTGCATATAAAATCCAAAAATTTCGTCTTTAAGTCTTAGCTAATCAATAAACCACACAACTAAACTAGGCCGTGAGTCCTTTGGGAAGAACGATACTTGGTCTTACCAAGTTTACTACTTGAACGATTCGGTCATACTTGCCGATTGAAAAACAAGTTTGTGACATCATATTTTGGTGTTCATAAATTTGTCCATCAAAGACTTCAATGCATTTTTCTAGGAGATCTGCAAAAATTGCCTGCATACACCTTTGAAATGTAGCTGGAGCATTACATAATCCAAAGGGCATCTTTCTATAGGCAAAGATACCAAAAGGACAAGTGAAGGTCGTCTTCTCTTGGTCTTTTGGATCTACCACAATTTGATTGTATCTAGAATATCCATTTAGAAAGCAATAAAAAGCTTGACCTGCTAATCTCTCCAACATCTGGTCCATGAAAGGAAGAGGAAAATGATCCTTCCTAGTGGCTTTATTTAGCTTCCTGTAATCAATGCACATTCGTCATCCAGTAATTGTCCGAGTAGGAATAAGTTCATTCTTCTCATTATGAATTACTATCATCCCGCCTTTCTTTGGAACCACCTGTATTGGACTTACCCATTCACTGTCAGAGATTGGATAAATGTTACCAGCTTCCAAAAGTTTCAACACTTCTTTTCTAACCACCTCCTTCATTACAGGATTTAACCTTCTCTATGGTTGAGCACTCGGTCTATAATCATCTTCCATAAAGATCTTATGCATACAATAAGTTGGGCTGATACCTTTAAGATCTGAGATTGACCACCCAATCGCTTCTTTGTTAACTTTCAAAATTTCTATCAATTGTTCTTCTTCTTTTGGAAACAAAGAGTTACTGATGATGACTGGCTTTGTTCCATCTTCTTCTAGAAAAACATACTTTAGATGTGATGGTAGTATTTTTAATTCTAACTTGTTTGCTTTGAATTCTTCCTTATCAATTATCTCAAACTTGGCATCCTTCACTGGAATCTCCTTCAATGTTTCCAAGTCCATCATACATTCTTATATTAATTTCTCTTCTCTTCATCTAAATCTTCACAAGCATCAATAAGAGTTTTTTCTAATGGAGAAGCATAACGCACCATCCTTTCTTGCACCATACAAACTTCATCAAGTTCGTCAAGTTGAAAACATGCTTTATCATCATTTGGATATGTCATGGCTTTGAATACGTCAAAGTTTACTTCTTCATCATGAACTCTCACTTTAAGCTTACCATTCTCTACATCAATTAAAACTCTAGTAGTCTTCATAAAAGGTCTCCCAAGAATGAGAGGCACATCACCATTCCCTTCCATCTCCATTACAATAAAATCTACTAGGAATACAAACTTGTCAACCTTCACTAAAACGTCTTCAACCATTCCATATGGATATTTAAGAGACCTATCTGCTAATTAAAGATCCATTCTGGTATGTTTGAGTTCCAAACCCTCAATTGTTTTAAACATGGATAGCGACATTAAATTAATGCTAGCTCCCAAATCAATCAATGCTCTTCTAACTTCCAAGTCTCCTATGGTGCACGGAATAGTGAAGCTTCCTGGATCTTTAAGCTTAGGAGGTAATTTCTGTATGATTGCACTGCAGTTACCCTGTACTTTGATAGTTTCCTTCTCAATGTACTTGCTTTTCTTTGTAAGGAGTTCCTTCAAAAAATTTGCATATGATGGCATTTGTTGCAATGCTTCAGAGAATGGTATAGTAATCTCCAGCTTCTTAAACAACTCCATAAATCTTTCCAACTGTTTTTTCTTTCTCCTTCCTTGAATAATTCTTTGGATAAGGAAGTGGCTTTTCAAACTCTTTTTCTTTTTGTCTCTCATCTATCTCTTCTCTCTCTTTCTTTTTCCATTCATCTTCTTCTTTCTTTTTCTCTCTCTCAACTCTTTCTTTCCACTCACATGTTTCTTTTACACTCTCATTTTCTTTCTCCTCTCTTTCTATTTTTCTCTCCTCTAACACCTTACCACTTATGGTAACAATAGTCTTACACTCCTCTCTGAGATTACCATTTTTGATCTTGTCAACTATTTGCTCAATATGGATCTTCATATTTTTAAATGCAACTTCCACATTCTTACAATAAGATGCATTCGTCTTCAAGAATTGTTGGAAAGTCTCGTCAAGTTTTGTTGTCTTCCCAGATGTAGTAGGTTGTGTTTGCCATCTTTGTTGTTGCCATTGAACCATTGAGACATTTTGTATCTCTTGTGGTAATTGAGAAAGTTTCTTAATGACTTCTTCCAACTGCTGAGAAATAATCTTATTTTGAATAAGCAGGACATCATTTGATTGAAATTGTAGCAACTCCTTCTGACTAGGAGCTCCTCTTTCACAGTTCAGCTCATTGTCATTAGTAGCCATGTTTTCAATTATTTCAGTTGCTTCCTCTGGAGTCTTCCATTTAATATTGCCTCCAGCTAAGGCGTCTAACATCAACTTGGTTTGCGAACCAAGACCTCCAAGGAAGAATAGGACTACTTCTACTTCGTCAAATCCATGCATGTGAGTCTTTCTTAATAGGCTTTTGTACATGTCCCATGCATGACCTAGTAATTCCTCCATGCCTTGCCTAAAAGATGAGATCTCTTGCTTCCCTTTGTTGACCTTGGATTGTGGAAAGTATTTGTTCAAAAACTTTGTCACCACAGCTTCCCACTCTGTAAAGCTCCCTTCTGGAAAAGCGTTCAACCAAAGCTTAGCATTGCCTCCCAATGAGAAAGGAAACAAGCTAAGTTTGATTGCTTCGTCAGGCACCCCATTTATCTTCACTGTATTGCAAATTTCATTAAAGGTTATGAGGTGCTCATATGGGCTTTCATGTGACAACCCATTAAATTGATTACTCTTAACCAGTTGGATTAACGCCGGTTTCACTTCCATGTTGGCTGTATTGACCCTCGGTCTTGCTATGCGGTTAAAATGTTGAGGGCCAACCACATTGGTGTAATCTGCAAGAGTCTGTCTAACATTATTATTCTCCATCTCCTCAGTGCTATAGTGAGAACCTTGTGGTGAAGGTTGTAAAAGATCTTCCGGAGGAGGGAAAAGTTCTCTAGATGTACAAATTCTTCTCCTCCGTCTACTCTCGTCTAAGCCTTCAAGAAGAGGTTCCGAGATTTTCTTGCTTCTAGTTCGAATTGCTTCCTGCATACACAAGGAAACAAGTCCCTTGAAAAATTTGTTAGCACAAAAAGATATAGAAGATATAAAATAAGAAATAAGAAGATAAAATAAAAACAAAAACATAAAAACAAAAAAATAAAAAATAAAAATAGAAAAATAATAACAGAAAAATAAAAACAGAAAAATAAAATTCGAAATTTAAAATTCAAAATTCAAAAACAAGTCAAGGATAATCAATAATCACACAAATAAACTAGTTAAACCACGAGTCCCCAGCAACGGCGCCAAAAACTTGATGACAAATTTATGAACATCGAAAAACGGCGCCAAAAACTTGTTTAACCGTCGGCAAGTGTGACTGAATCGTATCAAGTAATAAACTCGATAAGACCAAGTATCGTTCTCCCAAAAGACTCACGGCCTAGTTAGTTATATGATTTCTTGATTATTTAAGACTTGAGAACAAATTGTTATAAGTTTCAAATGCAAAAGACAAAAAGTAAACATGTATGCATGTGATGATCAATGGGAAAGAAGAAACAAAGCACGTGAACTGAAATATGTGGATGAGTATGTTGTTGGGGCAATCAATTTCATCTTATCCACTCTCATATATTTTAGGAATTCATCATTTTTTTCATCAATGTTAATGTCACTCTCTAAATTACCTTAAACCCGATGTCTCGACGAAGAAAGCCTAATCATAATCACTAGTTTACAATGTCTTGTCTCCCTAGCAATTAATCATGCATTATAGTGAACGGAAGCTTAATGGCAACCAACCATCATATTCCTATGTTTAGGTTTATACTACTGTTGGGAGAGTTTCCTGATAACAGTTGAAAAACTGTTATTTTCATGCTTAAAGTTGATACTAAAAGCAACCTTTAGACTTAGAAACTAGCTTGAAATCATGCCTTTTGTTTATATTTTCAGAAATAAGAGAGCTGGACAGGTTTATGCTTGATTTAAGTGTTTTTGTGCAGGTTTTGAGGTGAATTTGGTGAAAGAAGTGAAGAATAAGAGAGAGGACATTAGAAAAGACAAGAAAGAGTGCAAAAAGGAGAAGTCGAAGGCACCGCTCAGCGGCAAACTACCGCTGAGCGGCACTCAAGAGGTGACGTTGGAACCGCTGAGGGGCAAAATGGCCGCTGAGGGGAAGAAAGAAGACGCGCAATCACCGCTGAGCGGTAAATACCGCTGAGCGGCACTTTTTGGGCTTGGACTTTTGTAATCTTTTGTAACTCTAGATTAGTATATAAGGGCTTGCACGTCCTATAGTTGGGGGATCTTTGGCAGAAACGAGGCAAACACTCTCTCTTTCACCCCTCTGAAGGAGGATCTTGGATGCTCAGGCTACCTCTTCACCTTTATTGGGTTTATTCTTTCATACTTTCATTGTAATTCATCTAGGTTCACCATGAATATGGTGAACTAAACCTTGTATGTTTGTTGGGGAATCAAAGTAATCTCTTGAAGCTCTCATATATGGATTTGTTGAGTACATCTTTGAATTAAGACATATGCTTTCTTTCATCATTAGTTAGGGTTTTTCTTCTTTGCTCAATGCTTGCATTGTTTAACTCATTCTAATGCATGATTATTGGTTTTGTTGATACGGACACGTACGGGGAAATCTAGATCCGGGGAATTTCTCCCAATATTATACTGACAATATTATATTGGTTGCCTTTAAGCTCCTGCACTCATGAACTAATCATTAGGAATGCTAGGAATTGTATGAACTATTTGATTAGGGAGAAGCCATCTAGAATGGTACATTAGAGAGTGGCATTAACAATGATGATTTGAATGTTGAATTCCTAAAATATATGAGAGTGGATGAGATGAAATTGACCCCCAACAACATATTCATTCATATATTTCCTTGAAAGTGTTTATCTTTTGTCTTTGTCATTGATCAATTCATGCATACATATTTAATTTTCGTCTTTGCATATTAAACTTCAATTATTGTGTTCTTAAGTCTTAGCTAATCAACAAATCACATAACTAAACTAGGCCGTGAGTCCTTTGGGAGAACGATACTTGGTCTTACCAAGTTTATTACTTGAAACGATTCGGTCATACTTGCCGATTGTGAAACAAGTTTGTGACATCATATTTTGGTGCTTACAAATTTGGCCATCAAGTTTTTGGCGCCGTTGCCGGGGACTCGTGGTTTAACTGGTTAATTTGTGTGATTATTGATTATCTTTGACTTATTTTTTTTTATTTTTAATTTAAATTTCGAATTTTTATTTTATTTTATTTTATTTTTCTGTTTATATTTTTCAGTTTGTATTTTATTTGATTTTATTTTTTTTTTTGTTTTTTTTTTTATTTTTTTTTTTTTTTTTGTTTTTTTTGTTTTTCTGTTTTCTGTTTTTATTTTCTGTTTTTTTTATTTTTCGGTTTTTATTTGATTTTATTTTATCTTTTTAGATTAGATTTTATTTTATTCTTATTCTATCTTTTAGGTTAGGTTAGATTTTATTTTATTTTATCTTTTAGATTAGATTTTATTTTTTAGATTAGGTTTTATTCTATTTTATTTGATTCTATCTTCTAAATCTTTTATCTTCTTATATTTTTTCAATCTTTATTTTCTTCTATATCTTTTTGTGCTAACAAATCTTTTCTAGGGTTTTGTTTTCTTGTGCATGCAGGAGGCAATTCGAACTAGAAGTAAGAAAACAACAGAACCACTACTTGAAGGGCTAGACGAGAGTAGAAGGAGGAGAAGAATCAGAACGTCCAGAGAACTTTTCCCTTCTCCTGAAACTCTCCTACAATCATCACCACAAGGTTCTGTTCATAGCACAGGGAGTATGGAGAACAATAATAATGCTAGAAGAACTCTTGCAGATTACACTAATCTTGCTGGACCTCAGCACTTCAATAGCATAGCTCGACCTAGAGTCAATGCAGCCAACATGGAGGTCAAACCTGTTAGCAAAAATCAAAGATGAAGTTTTGATGATGAACAGATTTGCACAAGTCAAGATCCACAAAGACAAATTGAAGATCTCTGTATTTTATAAAGTTTTTATAATAATCAAAGTTGATGTAATAGTGCTCAAATATGTATTAGGGTTGATTCTTGTAATTTATATTTGATTTATTTAGTTAATCGATTATTCTTGAGAATAATTAATTAACACTAGCCGTTGGGGGTTTCAGATTTGAAAAACTAGCCGTTGGGGGTTTCAGATTTGAAAAACTAGCCGTTGTACTCATTATTAATCGATTAATATTTATGTTAATCGATTAAATGCGCTAGATGGCCCGTTTTCGAAGAATGGAAGGGTATTAGGCTGAGTCTATAAAATGGCTCACTCTTTATCTCAAAAATATCTCTTCCCTTGTGCTCTAGTACTCTGAACTCTTTTGAGAACTCTGTGAATTTGCTGAAGCTAAGGAAACTCTTGTCTGCGAAGTCCTGAAGTGGTATTGCGGTGACAGAGGAATAGCTGGTTCATCCTTGGTGTGTCTGAGGAAGTGTTTGGAAGAGAATCATCCTTCGTGAAGCATTCGAAGGAGGTGGTCATCCTTTGTGAAGATTCAAAGGAGGTGTAAGTTCATCTCTTGTGGTTTCAAGAGAGGTGGTAATTTCTAAACGGTTACAAATTGTTTTTCTGTGTGACTAATATTTGTAACTGTTTTGTGATAGTGAAAAAGGTTTATCTTGTTTGAGATAAGCGACTGGACGTAGGATCCTAGTAATCTGAACCAGGATAAAATCACCTGTGCAATTTTTCTCTTTCCCTTACTCTGTTATTTACATTCAATTATCTGCTTAGTAAGAAAGAATTGAGAGAAAAATATTAAAAAGGCATAATAAGAGAATATAACCAATTCACCCCCCCTCTTGGTTTGTTACCACGCTAATAATTCCGTTGCAGCGATTCTAACATTTTATTTTCTTCTATATCTTTTTGTGCTAACAAATCTTTTCTAGGGTTTTGTTTTCTTGTGCATGCAGGAGGCAATTCGAACTAGAAGTAAGAAAACAACAGAACCACTACTTGAAGGGCTAGACGAGAGTAGAAGGAGGAGAAGAATCAGAACGTCCAGAGAACTTTTCCCTTCTCCTGAAACTCTCCTACAATCATCACCACAAGGTTCTGTTCATAGCACAGGGAGTATGGAGAACAATAATAATGCTAGAAGAACTCTTGCAGATTACACTAATCTTGCTGGACCTCAGCACTTCAATAGCATAGCTCGACCTAGAGTCAATGCAGCCAACATGGAGGTCAAACCAGCATTAATTCAACTGGTAAAGAGTAATCAATTTAATGGGTTATCACATGAAAGCCCATATGAGCACCTTACAACATTTAATGAGATCTGTAACACGGTCAAGATTAATGGGGTGCCAGACGAAGCTATTAAACTTAGCTTGTTTCCTTTCTCATTGGGAGGCAATGCTAAGCTTTGGTTGAACTCTTTTCCAGAAGAAAGTTTCACGGAGTGGGAAGCAGTGGTTGCAAAGTTTTTGAATAAATACTTCCCACAATCTAAAGTGACTAAGGGAAAGCAAGAGATATCTTCATTCAAGCAGGGCATGGAAGAATCACTTGGACATGCATGGGATAGATACAAAGGATTGATACGTAAAACTCCTATGCATGGTTTCAGAGAAGAAGAAGTAGTCCTAACTTTCCTTGGAGGGCTTGGTTCACAAACCAAGATGATACTGAATGCTTCAGCTGGAGGCAATATCAAATGGAAGACTCCAGAGGAAGCAACTGAAATTATTGAAAATATGGCTACTAGTGACAACGAACTCAATATTGAAAAAGGAGACTTTCATCAGAGGGAGTTGTTACCATTACATGTTGCTCTGCTAGAACAAAATAAAACTCTCTTTCAACAGCTTGAGGAAGTAACCATGAAACTTTCTCGAATACCACAGGGAATACAACAGGTCTCAATGGTTCAAGAACGACAAAAATGGCAGATGCAAGTTACTCCAGTTGAGAAAACAACAAAGCTTGAAGAGACTTTCCAGAGATTCTTGAAGACAAATGCGTCCTATTGTCATAATGTGGATGTTGCATTTAAAAAAATGGAGGTTCATGTTGAGAGAATAGTTGACGAAATTAAACAGGATAATCTTGGAAAGGAGTGTAAAACTGTTGTGACTAGAAGTGGTAGAGTGTTAGAGGAGAGACAAAAAGAGAGAGAGGAGAAAGAAAATGAGAGTGAGAGTGAAAAAGAAACATGTGAGAGAGAGAAAAAGAGAAAAGAAGAAGAGGAGAGGAGAGAAAAAAATGAGAGAGAAGAGAGACAGAAAGAAAAAGAGTATGAAAAGCCACTTCCTTATCCAAAGAGTTATTCAAGGAAGGAGAAAGAAAAGCAGTTGGAAAGATTCATGGAACTGTTTAAGAAGTTGGAGATCACTATACCATTCTCTGAAGCATTGCAACAGATGCCAGCATATGCAAAATTTTTGAAGGAACTTCTCACAAAGAAACACAAGTACATTGAGATGGAAACTATCAATCTACAGGGCAATTGCAGTGCAATCATACAGAAACTACCTCCTAAACTTAAAGACCCAGGAAGCTTCACCATTCCATGTACCATAGGAGATGTGAAAGTTGGAAGAGCATTGATTGATTTGGGAGCTAGCATTAATCTAATGCCGCTATCCATGTGCAGAACAATTCAGGGGTTGGAAATTAAACCAACCAGAATGGCTCTTCAATTGGCAGACAGGTCTCTTAAATATCCATATGGAGTGGTTGAAGATGTTCTAGTGAAGGTTGACAAATTTGTATTCCCAGTAGATTTCATTGTGATGGAGATGGAAGGAGCTAGTGATGTTCCTCTTATTCTGGGGAGACCTTTTATGAAGACTGCTAGAGTTTTGATTGATGTGGAGAATGGTAAGCTTAAACTGAGAGTTGATGATGAGGAAGTTACTTTTGATGTATCCAAGGCCATGATGTATCCAAATGATGACAAAGCATGCTTTCAATTTGATGAACTTGATGAAGTTTGTATGGTTCAAGAAAGAATGGTGCGTAATATTTCACCATTGAAAAAAACGCTCATTGATGCATGTGAAGATTTGGATGAAGAAGAAGAGAAATTGATCGATGAATGTCTGATGGACTTGGAAACATTGAAAAAGGGTCCAGAGGAAGATCCAATATTTGAAAAAATTGATAAGGAAGAAACAATCAAAGCACAGTCGCCAGAATTGAAAAGATTGCCATCACATTTGAAATATGTGTTTCTAGAAGAGGGTGGAACAAAGCCAGTCATCATCAACAACTCTTTATCTTTACAAGAAGAAGAGCAGTTGATAGAAATTCTGAAAGCCAACAAAGAAGCAATTGGGTGGTCAATATCAGATCTCAAAGGTATTAGCCCAACTTATTGTATGCACAGGATTTTTATGGAAGAGGACTATAAACCAAGTGCTCAACCGCAGAGAAGGTTAAATCCTGTCATGAAGGAGGTGGTCAGAAAAGAAGTGTTGAAACTGCTAGAAGCTGGTATCATTTATCCAATCTCTGACAGTGAATGGGTGAGTCCAGTACAGGTGGTTCCAAAGAAAGGAGGGATGACAGTAATTTATAATGATAAGAATGAACTTATTCCTACTCGGACAGTTACTGGCTGGCGCATGTGCATTGATTACAGGAAGCTGAATAAAGCTACCAGGAAAGATCATTTTCCTCTTCCCTTCATGGATCAGATGCTAGAAAGGTTATCAGGGCAGGCTTTCTATTGTTTTCTGGATGGATATTCTGGATATAATCAAATTGTGGTAGATCCAAAAGACCAGGAGAAGACGGCTTTTACTTGTCCTTTTGGTATCTTTGCATATAGAAAGATGCCTTTTGGATTATGTAATGCTCCAGCTATGTTTCAGAGGTGTATGCAGGCAATCTTTTCTGATCTTTTAGAAAAATGCATTGAAGTATTCATGGATGACTTCTCAGTTTTTGGAAATTCTTTCCAAAGATGTTTAGCTAATTTGAACACTGTCCTCAAAAGATGTGTTCAGACAAATCTGGTTCTGAATTGGGAGAAATGTCATTTCATGGTAACTGAAGGGATTGTACTGGGGCATAAAATCTCTGCTAAAGGAATTGAGGTGGATAAAGCCAAAGTAGAAGTCATTGAGAAACTGCCTCCCCCAACAGATGTAAGGGGGATTAGGAGTTTTCTTGGTCATGCTGGGTTCTATAGAAGATTCATCAAAGATTTCTCAAAAATTGCTAAACCATTGAGTAATCTTTTGATGAAGGATGCGCCTTTTGTGATGAACGAAGATTGTCTGAAAGCTTTTGATATATTGAAGAAGAAGCTAGTGTCAGCTCCAGTAATTGTAGCACCATATTGGAATCAAAATTTTGAATTAATGTGTGATGCAAGTGATTATGCATTGGGAGTTGTTCTCGGCCAAAGGAAGGAACAAAAGTTTCATCCAATCTATTATGCTAGCAAGGTGCTGAATGATGCTCAATTGAATTATGCTACTACAGAGAAAGAGTTTCTTGCCATTGTATATGCTCTAGAGAAATTTAGACCCTATCTTATTGGGTCTAAGGTGATTGTCTATACAGATCATGCAGCTATCAAATATTTGTTGACAAAACCAGATTCTAAGCCACGTCTGATCAGATGGGTACTACTATTACAAGAATTTGATGTAGAAATCCGTGATAAGAAAGGAAGTGAGAACTTAATTGCTGATCATTTGTCACGGTTAGTCAACAATGAGGTCACTAGCAAGGAGTCTGCAATCTGGGAATCTTTTTCAGATGAATCACTCATGTATATTCAGCAGAGGCCCTGGTTTGCTGATATGGCCAATTTCAAAGCTGCAAGAGTCATGCCAGAAGATTTAACTTGGCAACAGAGAAAGAAATTTCTACATGATGCCAAGCAGTTTGTATGGGATGATCCGTATTTGTTCAAAATTGGAGCGGATAATCTTCTAAGGAGATGTGTTACAAATGAAGAAGCAGAAGGAATTCTCTGGCATTGTCATGATTCACCTTATGGAGGACATTTTAATGGAGAAAGAACAGCAGCAAAAGTCCTTCAATCAGGATTCTATTGGCTAACTTTATTTAAGGATGCTCATAATCATGCTAGGAATTGTGACAAATGTCAAAGAGCAGGGACAATCACTAAACGTCATGAGATGCCTCTACAAGGTATTTTAGAGGTTGAGGTCTTTGATTGTTGGGGTATTGACTTTGTTGGACCCTTCCCTCCATCTTTCAACAATGAATATATTCTGGTAGCAGTGGATTATGTGAGTAAATGGGTGGAAGCATTGGCTTGTCCTAAAAGTGATGCTAGCACGGTAATTAAATTCCTGAAGAGGCAGATATTCTCACGTTTTGGCACTCCAAGAGTGTTGATCAGTGATGGAGGATCTCATTTTTGCAATTATCAGCTAGAGAAAGTACTCAAACACTATGGAGTAAAGCATAAGGTAGCTGCACCTTATCATCCACAAACCAATGGCCAAGCTGAGGTGTCTAACAGGGAGATAAAAAGAATCCTGGAAAAGACTGTGACTTCATCCAGAAAGGATTGGTCTCTCAAATTGGATGATGCTCTTTGGGCTTATAGGACAGCAATGAAGACGTCTATGGGATTATCACCATTTCAACTAGTCTATGGGAAAGCATGCCATTTGCCAGTTGAACTGGAGCATAGAGCATTATGGGCTTTGAAATTCTTGAATTTTGATCCTTATGACACTCAATGCACCCGCAGACGGCAGATTTTGGAGCTTGAAGAAATGTGCTTACATGCATATGATTCATCCAAGGCTTACAAAGACAAAATGAAATTTTATCATGACAGGAAGTTGGTGAATAGAGTTTTCAGTCCAGGACAACAGGTATTATTGTTCAATTCAAGATTGAAGATATTTCCTGGGAAGCTGAAGTCAAAATGGACAGGACCATTTGTGATAAAAGAAGTGCATCCGCATGGAGCAATTGAAATCTTTAATCCATCTGATGATCCGCAGAGAAGTTGGGTGGTAAATGGTCAACGTCTCAAGCCCTATCTAGGGGGAGAGGTGCAACAATTGTCCACCATGATGTTGTTGGTGGATCCTTGAAAGTTTGGGTCAGGCTCGGGACGTTAAACAAGCGCTTACTGGGAGGCAACCCAGTACTTTGTAAGTTGTTTTTGTTTTTGTTTTCAGATTAGGGTTTGATGTACTCTATGTGAAACCTGGTTTCTTATGATGGTTTGCTATTAACTGTGATTGTGTGATAAGTAATGATTGAATGATGCTTATTGATTGATTAATGTTGAGATGATGTGCACATTAAAATGCTTATACAGGTGTTCACAAGCTTTGTGAACAAATGCAGGGTATCATGATTGTGATTGTGAAATTAAGCAGGATGTGTATGTCAAATGTGAATGAGCTTATATGTGAGGTTTTGAGCTCCAGAGTTGTTATTGTTGAATGCTATTACTTTGAAAGCATGAATGACTTTGCCCAGGTTTTCTATGATTGAATCAATTGCTTGTTTTGCATCATATGATCAAAGGCCGTGTTTTTGAAACCCTTTTTATTGGCCAAATTCATAAAGTTAGCCTTCTAAAAGAGAACACGTTGTGTTCTATCCTTTGAACCCTTAGCCTTAAATATACACTGAAAACCCTTGATTGAAAATCTTTACCTTGAGTTAAGTAGAAGATCTTGTGTGGTATTGGTAAATGTTCAAGTTTGGGGTTATTGGGGAAACATGAAAAAGAAAAAAAGCATTGAGCTAAGAGCTAAAAAGTAAGAATATGCAAAGAAAAGAAAAGAAAAAGAAGCAAAGCTCAATGCAAATGTAAAAGCAAAGGCAAAAGAAAGTTGGGAATGAATAAGAAGATTGTGTTGTTATGATTCTCTTAACTCAAGGATTTTGTGATCCAGAAAAACCAATTTTCTTGTTAGCCCAGCCACATTATAAGCCATTGAAAAGTCCTTGTGATGATGCATGCTTGTGAATGTATTTGATTGTGGTTAAATGAAAGGCAAAGTTGATTCATGTGACATTGTGATAGTGGAGTGAATGAGTGAAACACTTTACCTCTTATACACTTGTGTGTTGAGTGAAACACTTTACCTAGTGAGGAAATATTCCATAAGCACATGAACATCCATGCTTAATTGATTGATCATTCATGAAAAATAGCATTTGTTGGAATTTAAATGACTTTGTGAACACTAAAGCATGTGCACATCTTGATTGAACTCTTGGTCTTAAGTTTGAGTGAAGTTATTACTTATCTTGAAAAGAGGATTTTGAATGAGTGAACCATCATATGAATTGGTTGGAGATGGAGTTACATTTTGTTTGCTTGAGGACAAGCAAAGTTCTAAGTTTGGAGTTGTGATAACAGTTGAAAAACTGTTATTTTCATGCTTAAAGTTGATACTAAAAGCAACCTTTAGACTTAGAAACTAGCTTGAAATCATGCCTTTTGTTTATATTTTCAGAAATAAGAGAGCTGGACAGGTTTATGCTTGATTTAAGTGTTTTTGTGCAGGTTTTGAGGTGAATTTGGTGAAAGAAGTGAAGAATAAGAGAGAGGACATTAGAAAAGACAAGAAAGAGTGCAAAAAGGAGAAGTCGAAGGCACCGCTCAGCGGCAAACTACCGCTGAGCGGCACTCAAGAGGTGACGTTGGAACCGCTGAGGGGCAAAATGGCCGCTGAGGGGAAGAAAGAAGACGCGCAATCACCGCTGAGCGGTAAATACCGCTGAGCGGCACTTTTTGGGCTTGGACTTTTGTAATCTTTTGTAACTCTAGATTAGTATATAAGGGCTTGCACGTCCTATAGTTGGGGGATCTTTGGCAGAAACGAGGCAAACACTCTCTCTTTCACCCCTCTGAAGGAGGATCTTGGATGCTCAGGCTACCTCTTCACCTTTATTGGGTTTATTCTTTCATACTTTCATTGTAATTCATCTAGGTTCACCATGAATATGGTGAACTAAACCTTGTATGTTTGTTGGGGAATCAAAGTAATCTCTTGAAGCTCTCATATATGGATTTGTTGAGTACATCTTTGAATTAAGACATATGCTTTCTTTCATCATTAGTTAGGGTTTTTCTTCTTTGCTCAATGCTTGCATTGTTTAACTCATTCTAATGCATGATTATTGGTTTTGTTGATACGGACACGTACGGGGAAATCTAGATCCGGGGAATTTCTCCCAATATTATACTGACAATATTATATTGGTTGCCTTTAAGCTCCTGCACTCATGAACTAATCATTAGGAATGCTAGGAATTGTATGAACTATTTGATTAGGGAGAAGCCATCTAGAATGGTACATTAGAGAGTGGCATTAACAATGATGATTTGAATGTTGAATTCCTAAAATATATGAGAGTGGATGAGATGAAATTGACCCCCAACAACATATTCATTCATATATTTCCTTGAAAGTGTTTATCTTTTGTCTTTGTCATTGATCAATTCATGCATACATATTTAATTTTCGTCTTTGCATATTAAACTTCAATTATTGTGTTCTTAAGTCTTAGCTAATCAACAAATCACATAACTAAACTAGGCCGTGAGTCCTTTGGGAGAACGATACTTGGTCTTACCAAGTTTATTACTTGAAACGATTCGGTCATACTTGCCGATTGTGAAACAAGTTTGTGACATCATATTTTGGTGCTTACAAATTTGGCCATCATTTCCCCGGATCTAGATTTTACCGTATGTGTCCATATCAATAAAACCAATAATCATGACATCGAATGTGTTAAACAATGCATACTTTGAGCAAAGAGGAAAAACCCTAACTAATGATGAAAGAAAGCATGTATCATAAATATGATGTTTAAACACAAAATTCCATAGATGAGAGCTTCAAAAGATTACATTGATTCTCCAACAACAAGAAGAGTTTAGTTCACCATATTCATGATGAAACTAGATGAAATACAATGAAAGAGTAAAAGATAGAACCCTAGAAAGTTGAGTAGGTAGCCTTAGCATCCAAGATCTTCCTCCAAGGGATGGAAAGGTGTGTGTTTGCTTCGTACTCTGCCAAAGATACAAACTCTAGGACGTCCTAAAGCTTATATATTATTCTAAAAATTACAGAAAAGTAGACCCAAGCCCAAAATAATGGCGCTCAGCGGTAAAATACTGCTCAGCGGTAAGTCTGTGTGTTGAATTCTCCCCCTCAGCTTCACTTTCACCCCTCAGCAGTGCCAATGAGTGTTAAGTAGTGCCGGTCAGCGGTAAAATGGCGCTGAGTGGTACTTGCGACTTCTCTTATTTTGCACTTTTTGAGTTCTTTTTTTATTCCATCTCTATCCTTCTTCACTTCTTTCATCAAATTCACCTTAGAACCTACATAAAACACTGAAATGAAGCATAAACCTGTCCAACTCTCTTATTTCCAAAATATAAACAAAAGCATGATTCCAAGCTAGTTTCTTAGTGTTAAAGGTTGCTTTTAGTATCAATTTTAAGCATGAAAATAACAGTTTTTCAATTGTTATCAAGTGTTCGTTTAGGTTGAGGGGTAAACTTAAAGGACAGAGTTGGGTGTTAAAGGTTATATGCGACTATCAACACAATGAATTAGTAGAGACTTTGGTTGGTCATCCTTTCGCGGGGAGGTTAAATGCTGGTGAATTGTCAATTCTTGTTGACATGACTAAGAGTCAAGTACAGTCCTTAAATATTCTTTTGACTTTCAAAGAATTGTGCATCCAAGCAGATGCAACAAGTAGGCACAATTAGCGTACTCTCAAAGCTCCTGCTCAATGCACTCTTGGTAGACCTCCTGGAGCCAGCCCAACCTAACTTTTAGACGACATGTTTGTTTCATCTCAGTTGTAGGTTTAGCGCGGTCCACGCCAAGCAGCTCCATAATATGAGATCGAGCCTCCTCATAGTCTAACTCCTCGACCTCACAAAATTGACCCATGATGGGTAGGTGGAGCAGATTATGGATGTCATCTAATGTGACGCTCATATCACCTACCGGGAGGTGGAAAGTATTTGTCTTCAGGTGCCACCTCTCCGCAAGGGCAATGATCAATCCATGATTGGCATACTCGTATGATAGGTTCACTAAAGAACTCAACCCTGACATGGAGATATAAGGCCCAATAGCCTCATGGTGCATTCCAAAATGTTTTAGTTTTTTCCCATGGGTGATCACCTTGACCTCCCTTCAATCCTACATAACAACACAAAATCATATAACAAAAATAAATAACCAATTAAGGAAGAATTAACATTTAGGTTGATGACTAACCTGACCTTATCATATGGCAAATGCAAGGTGCTCGGTATAATGGGTAAGCAAGGAGGTGTCCTGTGGACCTCTTGAGAATCCACCATCTTCATCTTCTTCCTTACCAACATCCTGCTGCTGAACATCCTCCTGCTCAACATAGTCATCCTCAAGATACCCTCGCTGTATATACTCGTTGTGCTTCTCATGCTCATGCTCATGAATGATGTCCACACAATTTTCTTGGACGTGACTTCTCCTTTCATCATGTGATGAAGATGAAGCCTTACCACGAGAAGATAAAGTCTCACCACGAGAAGATGATGCACCTCTAATTCTAGCTCTATTAACCAATTATATGCAAAATAAATTATATTAAAAATATAATAACAAACAAATAACAAAAACAACAAATAATTAAATAATAATAAATATTGAAACAAATATAAATAATAATAAAATTATAGATTAATAATAAACTATCAAAGAAATACAAAAAAATACAACAAAAATTACTTAATAAATAATGCTTAAATAATTACAAATTATAAGAAAAACATTAAAATTTTAAAAATAAATTAAGAAACAAATTAAAAATTCAAAAAATAAAAAAAAATATAATAATTATTATTTAAATAAATAAAAAATTTCAAATACATTACAAATTCAAACCAAATTCAGAACAAATACAAAAAAAAGTTAAACAAAAATAATTACATAATAAATAATATATAAAGAATTATAAATTATAAAAAAACACAACAAATTAAAAATAAATTAACAAATGATTCAAAACGTCAAAAACTACAACAAATAATTAAATAATAATTCATATTGAAATAAACAAAATATATCAATAAATAATTGCAGATTAAAAAAATAACAATCAAATATCAATTTTGAAATAAACAAAAAATAATAACGTAATAATTAATATATGAGTAAATATAAAATATCAATAAAAATTAAAAATTAAAAATAAAATACCAAACAAATAAAAAAATTTCAAAATAAGAAATTTATTTAAATAATAAGTAATATTTAAATAAATACAAATATAACAAAACCTTACAAATTAAAAATAAAATAAAAAATAATAAAAATGTTAAAAATAACAAGAAAATAATTACATTATAAATAATATTAAATTAAATATCAAATATAAAAAATATTACAAATTAAAAAATATTAAGAATTAAATAGAACAGTCTAAAAAAACCATAAATAATATTTAACCATAAAACATAACATAAAAATAATAAATACAAAGATCATAAAATTCTTCTAATATACAAAAATAAATATAAAATATTAACAAAAATAAATATAAAACATTAACAGAACCTTTCAAATATATTTTTTAAACATATTTAATATTATAAATAAATATCAAATATCAAATAGTATACAAAATTTAAAGATATAAATACAAATTAAAAATGTAAAACAAATCAAATTAAAATATAATTAAACATAATAAAACCACAAATTAAAATATAATGAGTGTGAATTGACATTTGAACGTCGGTTGATACTCGCCACATTTTGAATTGAGGCAAGTTCTCTACCGTCGTTCGAACGCTGACAAGACATTAAGCGCACTTCAAATGCAGTTAAGACCTCTCAAATTCGTTTTTGCAAATCCAAGTACAGAATCATAAGTTCAACCCTTCTACCACATAATCATACATCCAAGCACAAAATCATACCATCAATTTCATACATTTTCATACATTCAACCCATCATACAATCTAAAAGCATGCGTCGAGGTTACGAAAGAACCACCAACCTAGACGTGAAGCCAAATGAAGACGAAAAAGACAGGGTGAAGAAACATCATTACACACTAGGGAAGACCCTCAACACCATTGGATCGACCATAACGGAGCACTGAAGGAGAATAACTACCCTAATGAAGAAGGCTTTGTCGCGAGGGAGAACGTGAGGGTGAAGTGCGAGAATGGAGGGACAAATGCGAGAAGGAGGGCGCGAAAGTGAACTGAGAATGAAATGCGACAAACGAAAATGAAGGCAAATGAGAAAGAGAGGAAGTGTAAGGGTGGTGTAGGGTTTCATTGGGAAGGGGTGTATTAAAGAGGGAACAAAATCTCAAGTCAGTCAAAGATTCTTTTTGCAAATTCTAACAAGGGCAAAGATGGAAAATTCATAAAAGTTGGAGGTGCAGTCTGATATCGATGAGGTGCAGGGAGAAGCTCTTAATTGAAAATCGAGCTTTGTAGTGTAAGTTTTTGCGTTTGAGTTCTTTGTGAGAGAAAGAAAGAACTATTTGAGAAAAGCTTAATATCACTATTGGTACCAATTTTTGATAGCTTTGTTTGAAATGGTCCTAATTTTTTTAAAATGTTCAATGTAGTCCTAAAGATCGTAATTTGTGTTCAATTTAGTCCTTTTTGCAAACGTTGTTTATATCGTTAACGACCAAATGTCTAGTTGTGCAATCAGTGAATGACATGTCCTTTAACTACTGACGTGGACAACACCTCACCATCATCAAACCCGACCCGTCACCGTGAAGCCCAAATGCGCCACCACTCTCCCTTCATTGCGAGCGTCGCCGCGACACTACCTCACCCCCCTCAACACGCACCTACACGAAAGGAACCATGAAACGCGACCCAGCAGCAACAACGACAAGTCACTTCTTCTTTGTAGCACAAGCAACGCCTACCTTGCCACCACTGCCTCAAGTCGTCGCCGTCATCAATACCGCAAGACCTTAATGCCGCCACCACCATGCGAACCCTAAAATTGTAGAGTTGCAATCTCCTTCGCAAAACTAGTTCAAAACTTGCACATAAAATTACGACCACGCGAGAAGCATCAACATCGCGCCTCCAATCATCACACATCTTCTCCATTCAATCTCAACCATGTTGCAACACCATTGCAGCCGAAACGGTCACCGTCATCAACCTCTCCACCATCTCGCCATGAGATCCGTTCCCCAATCTAAAACCCTAATTTTGGGTGGGGAAGGAGTTGACACGTGGTAAGGCCTCATTGGCCACATCCACCTCACTACGCCTTAAACTGTTCACGTCAGTAGTTAAATGGCATGTCATTCACTGATTGCACAAGTGGACATTTGGTTGTTAATGATTTAAATGACATTTGCAAAAAGGACTAAATTAAACACATATTACGATCTTTATGACTACATTGAACATTTTAGAAAAGTTAGGACCATTTCAAACAAAACTGATAAAAATTAGGACCAACAATGGTATTAAGCCTTTGAGAAATGATTAAATGGGCTACCTCTAATTTTTCTAGCAAAATAATACGGGCCATATGGACTAATCCTATGCAAAATGAAAAACGAATTATGGGTCACTTCATGACTAACTTATCCTATAACCCAATGTTAATAGGCTAGACAAACACAATTAATACGAGTTCACAAGTTTAATATCTTAACTTAACCTACTTTTTTCTTGACGGTTGATGAGTCGGTCCATCAAGTTTGACTCGTTTTGTCTTTGTTATTTTTTATTTATATTGAAGTAAAAATGTGTTAAATGAGATAAACAATTCAAATATTAGTATGAAATACATTTAATACGTATAATTAGATTAAAAAAATTATATTTATTTGTTTTTTTAAAGACAAAAATGTATTAGTTTCAAACTCGTTTCGTCTTTGCTATTTTTTATTTATATTGAAGTAAAAATGTGTTAAACGAGATAAAAAATTCAAATATGAGTATGAAATACATTTAATACGTATAATTAGATTAAAAAAAATTATATTTATTTGTTTTTTTAAAGACAAAAATGTATTAGTTTCAAATATAAACAAATTTTATTTAGCGTCAAAATTCAGGATAAAAATATATTTAATTTTCTTTTCTTACATTGAAAAAACAGTTTCATTTGGTAGCTCATGAAACACCCATAGAATTCTCATAAGTATTTGTAGGACTCGTGGAAGCTGCACAAATTTCACACTTCAAATAGTGCATAAGATTCCTTGGAAAAATTTTATGATCTGCTATCCCTGAAAAGCGAAACCAAAAAAGGAAAGTTGATTCTTTGTGGACGCCAACAGTAACAAAGGGCATATAATTTGACTATTATTATGTTCAATTGTATGTCTCGCATGTCTAAGTAATTATTGCTTAATCTGCTTTTGACCCAAATTAAATGATACTACACTTCTATGTGTTATTTGATTTTTCCAAGCCTTTACAAGTATTCCTACGTAGTAGTTGAATAAAGTTTTTTCGATCAAATGAAAGAAAGTATTTACCTTTTTATTTTTAACATATTTTAAATAAGTTCTTTATTTTATATTTTAAAATTTTTTCAATGCATAATAAAGATGAAAACAAAAATATAATTAGAAAACTAATTATGTTATCTTAAAATTTGAAAAATGACAGTAAAGAAATAAATTTTCTCATAATGATGTACCATCAAAACTTCTAGAAGCAAATTCAGATGCAATTTAACAATATTACACCTTATTAAGCTTAACAGGTTAGTTTTCTTTTTACTTCCAAAAATTAAAATGGTCCAAACAAATGAAAAGGAAAAAGATACTCAAGTGACATAGAAAGAAAAAAAAAGCGACTTGAAGGTTTAAAAATGATGATCCTCTTTAATTTTGATGTTGTCAAAAGACTCAAAAGAGATTGGATCAGGGTTGTCTTGGTTTTTGTGCATATCATTATGTCTCCGCATAAATTGAAAAAATGGCTCGAGAGTCTTGGGCATTATGAAATTGACGGCACATCATTCAACTCAATAATCTCACCAATTTCAGTCAGCCGATAAAAAGAAGAAATTTTTACTACTGTCAAGTAAAAATCTTGATGCTATCATAAACATATCCTCTAATGCAGTTTGAGGACATGCAAACATTTAAAAGACACACAACTGACTGATAAATTTAGCAAACCATGCTTTTACTTACAGAACAAACATTGCTAATCATTGATATTCCGTCGATTAGTTCTCTTAACTAAGGCAAACGTATTAAAGAGTGTCAAACAATTATATTAATTTCTGTTATCTTAATAAATGTTCTTCCACTTAAATCAGAATATATACTCATTTATCAAAAAAGGTAACATCTTTCTTCTGGGGTGTTTGGAGAAGTCCAATGTGATCTTAACCACTTGAAGTATAATATATATCAATGAATCGTTGAAAATTGAAGTGCAGTACAAGGGAAGAGAAATAAAATAAGCTCACGTTTTCTTTTGTAGACCCACAAGTTCAATAATTCTACTTCTGTATTGTGCAAACTCAGGGTATCATTTAATTTGGAACTTTGTTGATAGGCACATATCTAACAAAATTTTGAGGCTTCATAAAGAAGGAAACCCGTACGTTCAGCAAGTAAGTTGGGAAGAGAAGAGATGATTGAACAAGGTTTGAGCAAATGGTTGGTTGGGTGTTGGGTGAAAAGTGACAACTATATACATTACTGTAACCTGCTTTTAAATGCATACTCTGTCTTTCTACTGCACCTTTATTCCCTGAAGAATATATTCTCCTAATCAAGTTGACTAACTATTTATTTAGGTTATCATGTGAATAAAGATTATGGTTGTCGTGTCACTTGGGATTTCATTTTTTATCACCAAAAGTTTTTAGAATACTATAGTTAGCATCATGGAGTTAAGTGTAATTATTGGATTGTGTCACTGTTAAGTCATTCCTTTGGTTTTGTAATGTTTTTCAAATCTAGTATATTGTCAGACCCATATTTTGGCTGTTATCTGTTTTTTATTCGTATGAATATCAGGGTTTTGATCTGAAAAAAGACATCTTGTGTCACACGTATACACTGCTATATTTGCAAAGTTAGTAACACAGTTGGCTATGAATTGTGGAAGAGAGATATTTACTGTTGGATCATGGAGAGAATATATGCAAAGTAGAAGATTGTTGAAGTCTCAGAAAGGAGATATGATTCACGAGGGAGACAATTAAGCACAATATTCAACTGATAACGTAAGAAGTCTTAGTGTTCCCAACACGTCAGTCACTGCTATGCTTTAAGATTTCTTTTTTCTCAAACCCGAAAATTTTGCAATCTATTAGCACTAAAGCTTTCTAAATGGCTCACACAAGTTATTGGTATAGTTGTTTTATGAATTTTTACCGAGAATAGGTAGTAAATTACTAATAACATAGTGGTTTACACTAGCCTGGTTTAGTTGATACATTGAAAGCTGAAACATTGATTTTCAAACTTATCCACTGCTTTGTATTAGATACAGCTAATTCACGGCTACATTGGCTCCACACTTAGGTTGGCACATTAATTAAGTTCATGAGGTAATTTGGATTGGATGTCACCTTACAAGGACTAAATCGTCCTGCTACAAGAATAGTGAACAGCTTAAAATAATTAAAAAGCGAAAAGCATTCAATTTTTATACATTCTCAACCAACATCACCGGTTCACCACCACCTTAGTCTACAAATCATTGTAACCAAGAAAAAGAAACTAGAATGCAGAGAAAGCTAGGGAGAATGGACAAAAAAGAAAAAGAAGGTGAAGGAAAAAAGTTAAAGTACGCTCATCAGCACCCCATTTTCCTTGTCTTTTCCCTTCTTTCCATCTAAGCCCTTTGGCCCCTTTTCCACGTTATCTTTCCCCTATGATAAATTCTAGCAACCATCTCTTTCTTCTTGCCCGGATAAATCTGTAAGATCATTACCCTTTCTTGCTTGTATGTTACTGATCATTGTTTGTAAGATAGAGATTCTGCTAATCTCATGCATATATAAGTTTGCTGGCTGTAGATAGATACTCCAGTTATGGTTTTGTAACTTCTCCACTTGTTTCTACCCTTGTTTGAAGGTTCAATTGTTTTGTTGTCAGTGGTAATACTCTATTATTCATAGCCAGTTTTTATCCCACAACAATCTTTTACCATGTTTATAATATTTACTTATGTGTCAGTACATATAATATACTGCTCCTAACTCCCAACTTCCAAGGTTCTCTTCTCTGAACAATGACTTCTCTTGGAAACACGAAAAGTTTGGTTCCATACATGAACAACAAAGACTGTTCTCAAGGGTTTTGCAGCTTGTATTGTCCACAGTGGTGTTATGTAATCTACCCTCCTCCTCCTCCCTTCGAATTTCCCGCTGATGATTCAAGTCCAAATTTCTCTCCTCTAGTAATCGCTGTCATTGGGGTCTTGGCCAGTGCTTTTCTTCTTGTGAGTTACTATACCTTAATATCCAAGTACTGTGGCAGCAGAGAATCTTCACAAAGCGAAGATCACGAAGAAAACGTTGAATTGGAAGATGATCACAACCCTTCGCTCCACGAGCCTTGGCATGCTCCAACCATTGGGCTAGACGAGGCTCTGATAAAGTCCATAACAGTTTGCAAGTACAAGAAAGGCGATGGGTTGGTTGAGGTGACAGATTGCCCTGTTTGTCTCAGCGAGTTTGAAGACGATGAAAGTGTTAGACTCTTGCCTAAATGCAGCCATGCTTTTCATCTCCCTTGCATTGACATGTGGCTCAAATCTCACTCCAGTTGCCCTCTATGTCGTGCTAGCATATTCACCTTCAATGCTGCAGCAATTCATGTGGCTACCCCAGTCATAGAATTGGGCAGTGGAACTTCAGAAAACCAACATGCAAATGAACATGTTGCTGTTACTACAAGGGACAGTGATTTGGATGCAGTGGAAGGAGAAGTCTCACACGGTGAAGCGGTTCCGAAGACTGCATTGCGTGCTTTGAGTGATCTAGGAAATTTGAGAGGAAGGCATAGTGTAATAGAGATTAGAGATGAAGAGTATGATTCCATCAGAAGGACAGTTTCTATGGATCATTCATTTCAAAGGGGAAATGGTCTTTCTGTGGCTGATGTTCTCCATTTGAACCAAGAGCGTGAAGGATGTTCCAATGGGGCTGGCCCTTCAAAGGGTTCAAGAGGTGAAAGTAGCAAGTCTAGCCATAGAAGAAGGGTTTTGCATTATGTTTTGAGTCCAATTACAATGAAGAGGTCATTTTCTAGTGGAAGATTCTCCCTTAGCAGAAATGGCAGAGGAAGGCAATGGGTTCTCCCTGTCTGAGCAATACATTAATCTCTTTTACTTTTCCTTACTTTTTTTCTTATCCTCTTTATTATGATGATGAAGATCACGAGGTTAATTAAATTTTTGAGTGACGAGCTTATAATGTGAAGTATAATTGAATCTTTATGTGGCGTTTTGATCCGTGTGATAGTAGCTGAAATCAACACTTGTTTTGTTTTCATGTACATCTTTTTGGGTTCGTGTTTTAGCAATTCAGTAAAGATTAACTGCTATGTTTCCCTTGAGTTATTAACTTGAAGGTTTGTGTAGCGCTGCATCAAACACTTTCTATCCAATAGTACTTCCATGTAATTATTCCACTAACAGGAATAGTTAAATGTTACTTCAATCCATCAATTCTTTATGTCAATCGAATAAATGCTTCCTACATGCAATGTATAAAGGATGATACTAATTATGCATCCAATAGTCTAAAGTGCGTTGTATAGTTTTAACTTTCTTAAACAGTTTAACTGTTGTAAATATCTGCAAGGGCCTTACTGTTCAGAAAACTAGAATTCATAAACTAAAAGTATTAAGTAATTGAATCTATTTGATTTTTGATTATGGAAAGAAAAAAGTGATGTGAAGATTATCCATTAACGTGAAACTGATGTGTGCTTTATGATTTTGCAAACATTGTCTATCGTTTTCATATCCGCTTCTGTTAGCCAATTACTAGACCATAACTCTGCGTGTGACACTGAATTCAGAAGTACAGTGATAAGGTATCAAATCAGTAGTGACAGAATTGGTATCAAGGACCGTAACCCTCTCCATTATTATCGGCCCTTAAAAATAATTGTGTCCACCGTTCATACCAAAGCCCTATATGAAATCAAATCAAAAATCATTGTCATGCTCTATAACCTTGAAATTCACACTATACCAAGCTATTTCTGTTTGATGATATTCAATGAATTTCTCAGAGTGCTTGGAAAACGTGTCGTAATTCTACACATGCCTATTAGGGATAGGTCATCATTTGCAAAATTCCAGAATAAAGTGAGGATTTCGAAAGAATTCCAAAGCATGATATCAGTGATTTGAGAATTTGGTCTTAAAAGGTTGAAAACTCGAGAGTCAATGTAAGTTACACATTCAATGTTGAAGTTTTGTTTCATTAATATTATATATCTCTAATAAGTGTAAGTTTTGTATATCCATATTTTCAGCACATAAATTAATTAAAGAAAATAAATTTAAATTTAATATTAAATAATAAATTAATTTCAAACTCATGGCATGCTGCTTTATAGGAAAAGACTCAGTATGTTTTGATGAGTCTTTTTCAAAAACAGTTACGCTTTGTTCGTTTCAAGCGAATTTATTGTTTAGAGATTTGCGAGCGAGAAATTGAGATGTGATTGGCGTTCGTTTGAGCGGATTGAAGACGATGGAACGCAATGGATTTGCGGGATTGCATGATTTGGACATCTTCGCTGAAGTGAGACGATTTGCGGTATGTGTAAAATGGAATGAAGAAACGGTAGACAGTAAACCAGTGCCGCCATTTCCATCACTGCTTAGCTTCTCTTTTCTTCCCTTTCCAATCCACGTTATGTATCAAACAATACAATCCCCAACCCCCTTCTTCCGTCTAAATATATCATCACCTTCAATGAAAATATCCTTGCTTCTTCAAACTTCTAAAACTATTATCTTTTCTTATAAAATAAATAATTATAGATTTAAATAAATCATTTTGGTATTGTAATGATAAATTAGTTTTAAAAGAAATATAAAATAAAACGTGTGATTTCAAATTATCTATTGAAAAAAAATCACAAGAAATGTTTTCTTCTCTTTAAAACAAAAGGAATAACATCCACACTTCCTCATGTATACCACATATCACATTCTCAATGACTATATTTTTCTCTCAAACTAAGAAAATGTCTTTTAAGAAACAACTATGTATTTTAGTTTTATTCTTATACTTTATTTGCATTAAAAAAGGAAAAGCCAAATAATGAAAATGAAATCATTTAAATATTTATAATTAGTTTTTATCATTCAAGGGACAACCAATTTTAAAAATTATTTATAACTTTTGTCTCTTTGTAAGTATTTTTACAATTAAATATAACATTAATAAATAACATTTTATATTATTTTTATAATTAGGGACATTTTGGTAATCTTTAATTTCTACCAATTAAACTAAATTTTTAAATCTATCATATCAATCAAATCCTACACTAATTCTCATTAACTTTACTTCCAAATCCACCCTCAATGATCCACAAATCCACTCAAAAAAACAACTAAAAAATTACTCTCAAATCCACTCAAATCCATTCAAATCATCTCTCCCAAATACACCAAAAAGAACAAAGCCTTAGATAAATGCGTGTGTATATATATAGCTTTCTTGAAATTTAAAATTAGGCTTAATTACCTACTTAGTCCCCATGTTCGGAGGTAATTTGCTGTTTAGTACCCGATTTTAAAAATGTAGGCATTTGATACCTATGTTTTGAAATTTGTATCAATTGAATCCTACCCACTTAACGCCGTTATAAATCTAACGTTTTTTCTGACTGTGTATGTGATTTGTGGACGAGCGGTTATGGACGAGCGTTCGCTTCGTTGGACGAGCGTCCTCTTCTGCCTGACTGGGCGTTCGCTTCGCTGGACGAGCGTCCTCTTCTGCCTGACTGGGCGTTCGCTTCGCTGGACGAGCGTCCTCTTCTGCCTCGCTGGACGAGCGTCCTCTTCGCTGGACGATCGTCCTCGTCGCTCGTCCACAAACGCTCGTCCACAAATCACATACACAGTCAGAAAAACGTTAGATTTATAACGGCGTTAAGTGGGTAGGATTCAATTGATACAAATTTCAAAACATAAGTATCAAATGCCTACATTTTTAAAACCGGGTACTAAACAGCAAATTACCTCCGAACATGGGGACTAAGTAGGTAATTAAGCCTTAAAATTAATACGGTATAAATTAAGATAGTGAGGAAAGAAACTTTTATTAGTTAAAACATAATTTTAACTTTTAGACAATTTTTTTAATTATCTACTCCGTGTAAGTGTTTTTGAAGAAATTTATTTAGATATAACGAAACTATTTGCAGAGCCCATAAACAGCTTAACTTTAGAGGGAGAGGGAAATGATTAACTGATATATGATTTGAGGGACTTTGTAGAGAGGTTCATATAGGTGCAAATATAAATTTTGACCTCTTTGTTCTCTTTTGGGCTTTTGGCCCGGATTTCTTAAGAGGCAAACGAACAAAATAGACACCTTTGAAGTCATTCTAAATCCAGTACTGATAACCATTTAAAACTCTTCATGAATATCAAAGGCTTTCCAATGGAAAAAGTCTGGATATACTTACATTAAATATTTTCCAATTTGAAATTATTTATAACATTATGTTTTTTCTTTCATCTCGTCCTCTTGTATTACTCGAATTTTCATTATATAACATGTTGCATTTATCACTCTCCTTCCTCCAAAATGAAGTGTATATTTTTTCAATAATAATGTTAATTAAAAGAGTAATTAAACAAAATAATGATGTTTTGATAATATTTATATTATATATAGTAATTAATAACTTATTTGTCGACGTATTATCGAGATCATAAAATCGTGGATAAAATATTTATTAGTAAATTTTACCAAATGAATTCTGAAATCTGTGAATAATTATCATCAATTACAAATTTATTAAATATTTTTTTTAATTATTAATAAATTTTGTTAATACTTATTTTTCTTTTTCCTTTTCTTCTTTTTGCTTCTTCTCTCTTCTCTCCTCTTTTTCTTACTACACCTTTATTGCCACTTTTGTTGTGGTGTCCGACTACTATTGTGGCCTCTAGTTCATTATACTCATTTCATCATTTTCCTCCTCCAAACACCACCGTTGCATTACACATCCATTGGTTCCAATTTTCCCTCTTTCTCTCCCTTCTTTTCTTCTTCTCTTCTATTTCAAATTTATTTCTCCTTAATATAAAAAATGTTATAAAACATAAGGAAAAATTGTCATAAAAAATAATGAAAAATTTGTTGTTGAATTACTTATAAATTTCCAAAAAAAATATTTATTAGTAATAAGAATTACAATGAACGAATTTTATTAACGAATTCATTATTAATAAAAAAATATTTGTTGATAATTTAAAATCTAAAATTTGTTTATAAATTTAAATGTATCAATAAATTTATTTTTGTTCGTAAAAATTCGTATGTAGTAATGAAAATTGTTGAATATAGAATATTTGAATAAAAGGATAAAAAAATAGTTGTTAATGTTAATGAATTTGATCGATGTTATCACCCATCTTGTAACAATCTTTCCACTTTTTAGAAATTAACATTATTTTTAAAATTTTTACATTATTTTTTAATTTATATTAACTTACATATTAAAAATAAAGTTATGAGATGATTTTCTATACACTAAGGTATTTATAAAGTGTTTTTAATTTATGTAAATATTAATTTATATTTTTTTCACGTGTTTTTTAGAAATCCTTAAAAATACGATTTTAAAGATGAAAAGATTAGTGCATGAAAAACAAGTACGAGAACAAGGAACGAAATAACGAGGTTAAGTATTGTTTACACCATTACTGCAGCTATCAAGTACAGTTTGAACATAACCACAGTTACTACAAGGTGCAAAAGAAGGCCCAGCCATGTCTTTGTAAGTAGAACAACTCTTGGAGTAATGGTGCCCTCTTACAATTTTCAAAGCCACATCTTGTGGCAATCTCAGAGTGTATTTAGCAGCGTCATCGTCATCATTAACCATAACTATGGAATGCCCTGTCGAGTGTGAACGTGCACTTGCAAACTTGTCTCGCTGCATGCGCACATTCATCGAACCTCCTTCATCACCATCATCGTGTCTCTCGTCTCCATCATCTCCATCATCACCTTCTTTCACATCAACGCTCACGTGCTCGCTTCTCTCGTGTTCCATATTCTCCTCGTTTTGCTCATGAGGTCTCTGCGCGTCGGTGTTACTTGACTGGGAATCGAGATCCGTTCGGCAAACGGGGCAAGTCCTGTGCGAGCGGAGCCAGGAGTCGATGCAGTCCTGGTGGAAAACGTGGCAGCAGGGGGTTAAGAGACGCAGAAGGCAGTCCTCGTCGAACTCCAACAAGCAAATGGCGCATTCGAGTGAGTACTTCTTCTCCGTGCGGAGATCCTTCACGGTGGCGTAGAGGAACGTGGGGAACATCCTTAGCAGAGAAGGGTCGAGGCCTCTGTGGGGAGAGTCGCGAGGAGAGAGACGGACGATTGTGTTAGTGGTGGAGATGTTCCTGAAACAGCACCTACAGAAGTAGACGATGCCGACACCTAGGAAGCAGAAGGCGGCGACTGCCATGGTGGAGAATATCAAAGTCGCCGGGGTGATGTGCGACAGAGATGGCAGTGGTGGCGGTGGTGGCACTTTGTAGTTCTCTGCTTTGATTTGGGTGAAGACATAGTTGGTTGTTTGCATGTGTGAAAGTGGGGTGAAGTGGACGGTAAAGGTTAATTTTGTTTTATACTGTTTTAGTTATTTTTGTTGGGGGTGTTTTTTTGAAGATAAGATGGTTAGAGTTACGCGTGGAATGTGGAGAATGAAGGAGTTATAAGTGAAAGTATTTTTAGGAGTAGAAGATGGTGATATTGTTGATGTGGTTCGCATTGAACGGGTCCTTATGAGGAGGACCAGGTTGTGTCCGAACACTTTCTACGATAAATCTCATTCAGTGAACCTTTCTACCATTCTGAGTATATATATAACTATCTTTATGGCTCATTTCAAAAGTCGTTGCATCAATGGATAATCAATTATTCACTTATCATTAGAATTTTCTAAGTTAACAGTTAGAGCGTGAGCATTCAAACGTTATCTATAATTTGGATATTAGACTTAAGGGCTTTTGTACCAACAAAATTGACCTAACGGTACCTGGTATCCGTAGACATCGAACCACAAAATAATCAAAGTAAATTATTGACTGGTGATATTTTCGTAAATAAGTTGAGCATATAGACGTCGGTTAGGAGTCCTCGATGTCTATAATATTATAGACGTCGGTGCCCCTCCTAACAGACGTTTATATGTCTGACAGGTATATGAAAAATTCTTTTTTTTAACCATATAGACGTCTGATCCCGCCACCCCGACGTCTATATAGAATTATCGATGTCAGCCCCCATGTCATAGACGTCTATATGCCTGACAGGTAGGTGAAAAGTTGTTTTTTCTGCCATATAAACGTCTAATCTCGCTATCTACGTCTAAATAGCCTGACAAGGTAGGTGAAAAGTTGTTTTGGACGTCGACTCCCCTTACGTTCGACGTCTATATACACCGCGAATATTACTTTTTAAATCGAATCGATGTCATATTAGTGAGATCCCCTACATCTAGTCGAGAATAGACGTCGGTGCCCCCTGCACCTGACGTCTTTGTTCCTGTTAAATCAGAAATTGAACCCGCGATTACGCGCACCTTATCGTCTTCCTTCTCGCCTTTTCTCTCTGCGGTATTGCATTTCCAGGTGCTATTTGTCTCTTTTTAACCGTTTAAACTTACTTTTACTCCAATTAAATTAGTCTTTGATGGATTATCTTCCATTTGAATCGATTAAAATGTGTTTTCGTTGTGTTTTGGTGTAGTTTTTCTCGTGTCTTTGGGTAGCGTAGTAGCACCTTCTCCCTTTTGCTAGTTTTCTCGTAAGGAACACTAGTGCAGCGAAGGGAAACGACCGCGATTGTGTTTGAATATACGTTACGGTTTTAGAACCGCGACATATACGAGCGAGGTAAAAAGTCTGGGACTTTAGGCCGCGGTTACAACCGCGATAATAACCTGGGGATATGACAACGGTTCTTTCTTGAACCGTGACCAAAACCTCCCTTTTTTTAAAAAAAATTTCGTGTAACCTTTGGCCGCGGTTCCAACTGCGGTAATAATGAAAATTTGTCTAACCTTTCTACCTCGGTTTTGGCCACAACCGCAGCCTATTCTCCTGCAATTTTTTTTAATAGCAGGTCTGTTTTTGTGATATCCACTATCACCAAAAACAGACCTGCATATAAAACAATATCATAACAACACAGATTCAACACAATAGTCAATATTTACATCACATAATGTACAAAGTCTAATAACTATAAATCAACATGTTCTAATGTATTTTAAATCTAATAACTATGAACTATTATATAATCTAACTAAATGTTTTGCAATTGCTTTCCTCAGAAATATAAGTGGCTTCTTAGGAATTGGAGTAGAAGTCTTGAATCTCTGCACAAGACAATTGTTATTATTAATTAGTGTATATGAATTCCAAATGTTGGAAAAAATCAAAATTCATTAAATTTAAATATTACCATTTCCCAGCCTCTTGTGATATAGGCACAAATAATGTGGGTCATCCAATACATTACATAGTATCCACACTCATATGAACCATTATGTCTCTTACACTACAATATACCATCACAGTTGTAAATAGTTAGTGAAAATCATAAAAACAAAACAACTATAAGACAGTATGGCTTTAGCATATGTCAAACCTTGAGAGCAATCCATGCAGGCTTTCTACTGTTAGCAATTGATCTCCCAACCAACATCATACTTGCTGAAATAGAACTATATATAAAAAAAAGGTTTTAGCATTCATTTATATAACAGAAAGTCCAAACATTGAGGTTCTTACCAATCAACTGCTTGTCTGAGATGTTTGGGAGGAGACTTGTGCAATGAGCATAACCACAAAGAATAGCTCTCCTGTACAGAAATAACAAGTAGCTGCCAGTGGCGCCTAAAATTCATAATAACTTAATTATTATATATTAAAATCACATATGGAACTTTATTATGTTAACAAAGTTCACTTACCCAGATATATAAGGAATAAAAAGTATGTTCTTCCCGCTTGCAATCTACAATCAATTCAATTATACAATCAAACAATTAATAAACATTTAATTTATCAATTCAAACATTCAATCATACATAATTATTCATATTCAACACACAAAAAATTAAAAATTAACAAAATGAAAATTAATAAACAGAATAATACAATCATACAATCAAACAATTAATAAGCATTCAAATTATCAATTCAAACATTCAATCATACAATATTATTCATATTCAACACACAAAAAATTAAAAATTAACAAAATGAAAATTAATAAACAGAATAATACAATCATACAATCAAACAATTAATAAGCATTCAAATTATCAATTCAAACATTCAATCATACAATATTATTCATATTCAACCTACAAAAAATTAAAAATGCACATAATGAAAATTAATAAGCAACTAATAGGAACTTGGGAGCGTGAAAAACCACAAAAATAATGAAGAAGATTGAACAACCCGCGGTCTAAACGGAACAAATTTAAAATAAAAAACACAATACCTACAAAAAAATACAACAAAACGTAAGTTTGATAATCCGAATCAATAAAAAAACGTATCAAACCAACCCAACAACTAAAAAAAAAATCGAAAAAACTCTGGCGACTAAAGCCAAATTTGATCGGATACAAATGTAGGTGATGAAAAATGAGGAAGGAGGTCCTTCTACAGTGACGACGGCGGTGCAACGGTGGCGGAAGAAAGAATGGAGAAAGATCACGGCGGCAAGAACGTCGTTGTAGAGAAAATGGCCGGAGACTCTTCACGTTCGAAACTGTTCGAGGAAGATGAAACTGTTCACTCTGTAATATTTTTTTAACCTAATCAAATGTTACTACCGCGGTTCATTAGAAAACCACGGTAATAGAGGGGATACGACCTCAGTTCCCAACATAACCGAGGCCTATTCTCTTAAAAGGAATTTAAAATTGTTCTGAAATGGTAATTTTGAAATTTGTTTTCAACCTTTATGACACGGTTCCCCCACCTAACCGAGGCCTATTCTCTTAAATGTTTAAAAAAATTTTAGATCAGGGAATAGGCCACGGTTCCCCCCAGAAACGAGGCATATTCCCTGACGGTCTGACTTCAAAATTTATTTCAGGACTACTTTGGCGGGAATTTCAGAATTTTGCAAGGACAATAGACCGCGGTTCCCCCCAGAATCGAGGCCTATTCCCTAACGGTCTGACTTCAAATTTATTTCAGGACTGCTTTGGCGGGAATTTCAGAATTTTGCAGGGACAATAGACCGCGGTTCCCCCTAGAACCGAGGCTTATTCCTTGACGGTCTGACTTCAAATATATTTCAGACTGACTTAGGTGGGAATGTCAGAATTTTGCAGGGATAATAGGCCGTGGTTCTCCCCAGAACTGAGGCCTATTCTCTAACGGTTTGACTTCAATTTATTTCAGACTGACTTGGGTGGGAATGTCAGAATATACAGTCTAAAGGTATATACGGCTGTGGTTCTGTTGCAACCGAAGCCTATACTGTCGATATAATTTCAAAAATGCCATCGCACAATATTATGCTCCGGGTTCTGGTTAACCGATGCATAATGTGCGCGGTAATAGATCAATATTTACTAGTGGAAAACTTGCGTCTTTTGGTTGTCTTATAGCATTTCAACCCAAAACTGAACCTAGGTCCTTGCCTAGTTCTCATGTCACCATATTCGTTTTCATTGTCGGTTGGAATGAAACTAGGCAAGGACCCAGATTCGGTTTTCGGTTGAAATGCCATAATAGATCCAAAAGACGCAAGCTTTTCTTATGACGAAACTAGCAAAGAAAGAAGGTTCTACTACGCTACCCAAAGACACGACCTACAGTAAACGTCGATTAATGCCATGTCCGACGTCTATAGAGCCCTTAGACGTCGGTTTGGTGTAATCCGACGTCTATAAAGATGTCAGACCTATAGAGTCCGACGTCCGACCTATAGAGTCCGACGTCCCATTAACGTCACCCATAAAGACGTTGGATCGGGATCTGACGTTAAAAGCCCAAAATAGCAGACTTTTAAAGTCCCTTCTGCATTAGTGCAAATTAGGCAAATTTGCCTTAGATATTATGGATCTAGGCAAAAAATTTTCAAACGGCAAGTCGTGGGGGGCCCAGACGACTTCCAATGAAGAAGTTGTGCCCCCCTACATGACTTCATCCTGTAGCGCTGACCAGGGTTGAAGTCGTGCACCCCAAAAACAACTTTATGTCGTTATAATCGATTACCAAACATTGTAATCGTTTGCCTGCTGAAGTCGTGTAAGGGAAAGGGGAAGAAATCTGAATGGTAGGAGGCAGGGGGAAGCAAGCCGGACGGTAGGAGGCAGGTGGAATCAGGCTGAACAATATGAAGGTTGATAGGATATAAGGCAGTAGGACACGAGCCGAATGGTTAAGGCAATGGGGTTGAAGGTCCGAAAAGTTAAGTGGGGGTGAAGGACCGAACGGTTAAGGGTACGAGGGTGCAGGACCGAACGGATAAGGGCGTTGAGGGAAGGAGCCGAACGGATAAGGGATTTATCGAATGGTTAAGAGCGTTGGGGGAAGTAGGCTGTTGGTTGATTATGGGAATTGTTGTGTCTTAGATTGGGAAGGGTTTCTGTTGTAAAAGGGAAACCCTTCCCAAACTAAGACACAACAGTTCCCTTGTTCAACTGACCGACTCCTTTCCCCAACGCCCTTAACCGTTTGGAGTCTACTGCCTCGGTTGGGACCTAAACCGAGGCAATAGAGTGTTTTTTTCTTTTGCGCAGCCTTTTCCCGCCGCATCTTCCCTCTTCCGAGCACTCCCATTGTAATTCACCTCCCCTTCCTCCGCCTCATACTCAAACCCCAACCCCATCACCTCATTGTCAACATCATCCATAGCAGTCCCAAAATCCCCATCCATCCCCAGAAACATCCTTCCAACACCCACGAAGCCCATTACAAAATTTTATTTTATTTTTAAAAAGAAAAAAAGAATTTGGCTGGAAGTGTAAATTCAGCAAACTAAAGGGAATTACATTAAAAGGAATTACGTTAAGATGAAATGAAATTGTATGTTGTTGATATGATCTTGGGTTTAAGGCCACTTGTAATCGTTATTATCCCAGAGGTACCCAAGGAAAGTCTTGGCGACATCCAAGCTTGGAAAATACGTCCGTTTAAGGAATATCTGAGTCAACGAGTTCACGTAAAGAAGAAGAAGAAAACTGTTGGTTATACGCTTCGGTTCCCCTGCATAACCGAGGTAATAACCCATTTTCGAAAAGTTTGTCAGATGAAAAGTCTGACTTACAGAAGAGAGAGGAGATCTAGATTTTTGTAGGATTATATGTGTCGGTTCCCCTATAACTGAGGCAATAACTCTCTTACGCTTCGGTTCCCCTCAACCGAAGCATATAAGTTCACAACGAAGCATATATATAAGGCGTGTTAAAATCTGTTTTTTCTACTAGTGCTTATAAAAAAAACCAGACTTAAGAAATTCATGGAAGTTTGTAAGAAGTTTATCTTTCTTTCTATTTTGAATCAAGTGATTTACACTACGTGTTTATCTTTTTCTTCTGGGAGTGATGGAACCACCGGTCTAATTGCAATTAGAAGCCAGAGTCTACAAAAAAATTAACAAAGAATACAGAGAAAAATAGTGATTAAAAAAGAAAATTTTGTTCGCCTGTCTCGATTTAAGATGCCCCTTACATATTTATCTTTTAAGTAACTATGACACGTATTTTCATTCATTTATATATATTATAAAAATAAAATTATTATAAAAAAACTTTTATATATTTAAAAAAAGAATAAAATATAAAGAAAGATAATATTAAATAAGTGTAAAAAATTTATCTGAATCAGAAAGTATTCTTTCTCTTATATTTTTGCAAATATTCATACTAAAAAATATATTATATTCTAAATAATTATTAATTAGTTAATGTGAAAGATGGACCGTTAGAATTATTTACAATCTTTAAAATAATAACAAAAGGATAATACTAAACTATCTTATCAAAAATAGAGAAGACATACCACTACATATCCTTACAATATATATATATATATATATATATATATATATATATATATATATATATATATATATATATTAAATATCTTTATAGATCAACTGCCAACCAGAAATATTTGACCTAATTATCTTAATATTTAAAATATTCAAAATATAATATACATTACAAAGAGACGGGGACCAACTCTTAGAATCGGAATTTTTAATCATATAGATATAAATAACGACTTTGGTAAAGAAAAAAAATTACTTATGCAAAAATAAGAATAATTGATAAAACAAAATTTAGGGACACTGCGTATAGTTGGTTATTATAACTTGTCACCGTATTTAAAACTAAAACCAAATCAAAAGTGTACGCGCATCGGTCAAATCAAAATACACTTCCTAGTTCACTTTTTTTGGTTGATTTAAGTTCGAAGACTAAATCTCAACTTATTTTAAGATAATATCTAACTATAATTAATTCATGTACATAACCTAAAAACACTAGTAGCAAGAAATTATAAATTCCATATTTAACTTGGAATTTTAAACAAAGAATCAACCGATTAAAAAAACCAATTGAATCCCATTGTTGTTGAATTAGCTTGTTCAAAGGCTTGAATCACCGTAAAAAAGGTAATATAGTTTTTTCAACTTTTTATCATTAATTGTGTTCAATATTCAATCTTTGGATGAGTAGTGGACCTTCCTGCTTCTGGCAGGTCCTTTTCATACTTTTCAACTAACATACTCTTATTGCCCTTTTTTTTTGTTTAAAATTCATGCTTTCATGCTTCAATCAATAAGGTCATGATCGATAGAAAACAATTCACGTTACCTGTTTTCTACATCTAAAGAAGAAAATATGGGCACCAATGTGTTATATCATTATTAAGTAATTTATACTAATTTTATTCTAATAAAAGAATTTTAAAAACTCCAAAGCACTTATATTAATAAATAAAAAGCATTTCAAAGAATTGAAAGAGATAATATATTTAAATTATCAATTGTTAAATAATATAAGATTATTAAGTATATGATAGCAGAAGTTTTTCGTTAATAATAATTTTGATGTTGACGGAAAAAAACCTTTTGGAAGCATCTATATGCTCCAAATATCTCACTCAGTGGTGCACTGTTGGAGTATGTCCAACCCGGATACTGTAGTCCTATCCAACGCAATTGAGGAGTTACTTTCTTTCAATATCACAACTTTATATCTTTAAACAAATATTTAGATACATACGTGTTTATTATTTAATGTCGGGAAGTGTCTTGGAATAAAATTACCATAAATAGAATTATTTAATTGCTTCTTTCATGCTAAAGTTAAAAATGACTCTTTACTTAAATAATTAATAATTCAAGAAGATAATTAGACTCACGTTTTAACAAGTTTTTAAAAACTTATATAATGAATAAATAAAAATATTTACACATTTATTATGATTAAATAATGTTTTTACATGATACAATAAATATATCAAAATATGGTTATGATAAACCTTTTTGTTATAAACACACTAAAGAGAAATGATACAAATTATTTTTGTTTATATACAACGATTTATTAACTATACAGGTGAGAAAAAAACGGGGTCATTGGTTCTAAATCGAAGTAGTATGTGTGGGTCTTTTCCCTTAGTTGGCTTTGAACTAAGGCGGTAGATGTCTTTTTTTATTTTGTTTTTTCAAAATATTGGGTCTTTTGCTTATTACAAATCATTTTTTTCTTTTTTTATCTGCAATGAACAACGGAGGTAGTGACGAAACGGATGAAGGCGGTGACGAACGGCTAAAGGCGACGACGAACGGCTGAAGGCAGCGATGAATGACCGAAGGTAGTGACAAACGCCCGAAGGCAGCGATGAACAACTGTGACGGCGGCGAACGACACGTGGCGACAACAAACAACGTTTCCCAAGAGAAATAGAGGCAACAACGTTCACTCGACAGAAATGGAGCCAACGAAGATGGAGACCACACCAGGCACTTCGCATGAGAGAAATTGAGGCCACAAACCAACAACTTCGCCTGAGAGAGAGAATGATTGTGCGAGAAAAAAAGAAGGAACGTTAGGTTAAAATTACATATGACGACGACTAGTGGTGGTGGCAGCGGTAATAGCTAATGGTAGAGGCAAAAGCGATGGAACAATAAGGAAAATGTGTTTGCGTGAGATGGGAAGCAGTTCGCATTCGCTCTTCGGTAGAAGAAGAAGAAGAAGAGTGAAAATGTGCTTATTGTTTTATGGTTATGGAATATAACTATCAGAGAGGCTATTACCTCAGTTATAAACAAAATCGATGCATAAACCTTCCAGAAAAAAATTCAAAATAAAATTGTAAATGGAAAATTTGTAAATATCTACTAACTATAGGTCTCGATTTGCGGTTAAACTGAGGTAGTAGAGATTGACAAAATGGATTTAAAATGTTCAAAATCAAAGGCTGTCAGTTTCTAGTAGGACATACTACCTCGATTGGTCAGAGAACCGAAATAGTAGGCCTATTTCAAAAAAGTTGTTAGGGTTTTTTGCTTCGGTTGGTTAGTAAACCGAGACAGTAAGCCTATTTCAAAAAAGTTGTAAGGGTTTTTTGCCTCGGTTGCTTAGAGAACCAATGTAGTAAACCTATTTCGAAAAAGTTTCAGGGTTTTTTTCCTCGGTTGGTCAGAGAACCGACGCAGTAGGTCTATTTCGAAAAAACTATCAGGTGAAAAGTCTGATGTACATTGGGTCAGTAGGGTTTTTTGTCTCAGTTGGTCAAAGAACCGAGGTAGTATACACCTTTAGGCATCGGTTCGCACTGAAACGAGACATATAGTGTCGCCAAAGCTACGAAATTGCCATCACGTTTTATACGTTTCGCGTAATGTACAAGTTAAAAAGTTGTTTATTTTACTAGTGAAAGGAACTCATTCTACACTTATTTGGATCATATTTATATATTATAACTAAATCTCAATATTTTGGTATGTGTATTATTAGTTTTCATTATGTTACCATTTATTATACTGTTACTATACTTCCTAAATAAGTATTATTTTAATAGAAACATAGACTTACTATCCATATTAATCATATAAATACAACTAATATTTTTTAGAAAATACTTACTTTATAACAATCACTCTTATTTATAGATTCTTTTATTAACTTTAGTATTGAAAAACCTTTTATAGATGAATCTTATTCTCTCAACATCGCTCAAAATCCAGATAAAAACAGTTTATTAAAATTCTATCAAAGTAAAATTCTTAATAGAGTAGGAAAATATGAAGGAAACAAAATTAATAAAAATATTCTTTAATGTTTAAATTAATATGTAAATAAAATCAAATTTTTGCAAAAATAAATAAAAATAGGTTTATAAATTAACTTCTCACAAAATTATGTTAACTAGGCTTACATATACTAAGCAAAACCTTTCTAAGGTTTCTAATTGGATTTAGGTCACTCTTAATATCTTACATGTTTATCTTTGTTTTAGATTACTTAAATTTCACTAGCTGATAACGGTTGAAAAACCGTTATTTTTATGCTTAAAATTGATACCAAAAGCAACCTTTAAGACTTAGAAACTAGCTTGAACTCATATTTTTTCTTTAGTTTTGTGAATAAGAGAGTTAAAGGTGAATTTAATGGTTTTGTGCAAGATTCCCTTGATTTTGTAGGCTAATTGAATGATTTGAAAGAAGAATTGAAATACCGAATGATTGGAGTGCTGAAAAGTCAACCAGAAACCAGAAAAGTCAACCAGTCAACCAGAAAAGTCAACCAGTCAACCAGAAAAGTCAACCAATCAACCAGAATGCTGAAAAACCAACCAGAACGCAGAAAAAGTGTGACCGAGTGGCGCTGAGCGGTAAAATACCGCTGAGCGGCACTTTTCAGGTGCCAAAATCACCGCTGAGGGGCAAAAATAGTAGTTGGGGGCAAAATGGATCATGCGGTATTACCGCTCAGCGATAAAATACCGCTGAGCGCCATTCTAAGTGGGCTTGGACCGGTTTTCTTTTGTTTTTATGGGCTTGGACTTGTTTTATGTTATTTTTATGCCCTATTTAAGGACTTGCACGTCCTAGGGTTTGTATCTTTGGCTGGGAGGAAGCAGAAACACACTTTTCACCCCTTGGGGGTAGATGGTGACAGCTCTCCTCTTCTCTTTCTAGGGTTTTTCTATCTCTTCCATTCCTTCATTATTGTTCATCTAGTTTCACCATGAATATGGTGAACTAAACCTTGTATTGTTGTTGGGGAATCAATGTAGTCTTGTGAAACTCTCATATATGGAATTTGTTTTAACATCTTATATTAAGATACATGCTTTCTTTCATCTTTAGTTAGGGTTTTTCCTCTTTGCTTAATGCTTGCTTTGTTTAACTCATTCATTGCCATGATTATTGATTTTGTCGACATGGGAACGTACGGGGAAATCTAGATCCGGGGAATTTCCCCAATAGCATATTGGTTGCCTTTAAGCTCCTGCACTTCAAAACTAATTACTAGGAATGCTAGGAATTGTATGAACTCGTAATTAAGGATAGGCCTTCTTGCAAGGTGTTTTAGAGAGTGTCATTAGCAATTGATGAAAAGAATGATGAATTCCTAAAAGTATATGAGAGTGGATAAGATGAAATTGATAACCCCAACAACATACTCATCCATTTAATTCATTAAAGTGTTTGTTTTCCTCTTTTCCATTGATCAAATTCATGCATACATGTTTAATCACTGTCTTTTGCGTGTAAACCTACAATCAATTGTTTACAAGTCTTAAATAATCAACAAATCATATAACTAACTAGGCCGTGAGTCCTTTGGGAAAACGATACTTGGTCTTACCTAGTTTTATTACTTGATACGATTCGGTCATACTTGCCGATTGTTAAACAAGTTTGTGGCGCCGTTTTTCGGTGTTCATAAATTTGTGATCACTAGCATATTTTTGAATTGAAGTTAATCGATCAAATCTAGTCTATATATTATCATTCGTAAATTTGTATATGTACTTATCTTTATATCAAATATCTGTTAGGTGAGTGTGTGTGTGTGTGTATATATATATATATATATATATATATATATATATATATATATATATATATACATATATATATATATATGTGATAAGTGTGAAAAATAGATGTTTTGACACTTATAAATGATCTAAATTTTGTAATTATTCATGTTATTACTCAGTGAAAAGTCGTAAGAGGAAGTAGATTGTGTTGTAAATTATTGTTCAGGAAAAGTTGTACAAAAGTGAATCTGTCAGCCAATTCTCGCATAGCAGAAGCAAAATTCGCAGAGCCAGGAGAATACGTTCGCACAGCGCACCACCATTGGTTCGCTGAGCGAATGACATCTGAGAAGAATGAAAAGTTGCAATTCGCACAGCGCATCAGAGGTTGTGCGCTTAGCGAATGTGTGCAGTTGAGTGCTGAATTAATTTTAATTCGCACAGCGAATCTGCTTCTGTGCGCTGAGCGAATGGAGCAGTTTTATGAGAAATAAACTGTCTCTTAAAAGACGTGCTTTGAAAGAGGAAAGGAGGATGAGACTAAAAAATATAATTCTTGGAGAACTGCTCTAGAGAAGGAGACCATCAAGAGACCTCTCTGAAGACATCAAGACTGCACATCATGCAAGGAATTGCAGAAATGAGTATGTTTGTGATGTCTAGGATAGGCTAAACTTTTATTCGTTGGAATTGACTATAATGGCTGACATTTGATGTAATCTTTCCTGTTCAATATAAGTTGTGTTCATATGCTTTTCTTGTTTACTTTTTATTTTATTTTACGGAAGTAAAATAAACTTGTTTTTATATTTAAATTGTACTGGGAAGTAAATTTGAGTATTAACGCAAGAAAAGCAACCAGAAGGAAAGAGGCTAGGAATAGTTTCAATTCTCCTGGTCATCAATAACATCGTTCTTAATGCAAAGTTTATGTTTAATTACTTAAGGAATTAATAATTGAACATAATTCTTTAGAACTTGTTTTAAGGAATTAAACCAAGATACTGTGATGTTGATGTTTGAACGCAAGTTATATTGCTCAGAATAGTTACTGTAATGTGGTCATGAAGGCAATTCCAATGAAGCTTTCTTTAAATTTTAATTTCAATTTTAAATTGTCATCTAGTTTGAGATTATTAATTCACTTATATTTTGTTGTTCAAATTGATTTTGATAAATAAATTTTAATTGAATAACGTAACACAAATTCCCTGAGGAGAACGATACTTTACTTATCACTGTATTACTTGTAACGATTTGGTATACTTGCCAAAAAGTTAACAATATGTTTCGGTTGAAACAGTCTGAGGGTCGGTCGTCCTTCCTCATTCTGCTATGCTCCAATCGTCTAATCCTCTTTAAGAACGCAATCCACTCCTATGGATTGTTGACCTGCAAAAAACACTATGACGCTCAAGTTATATATGTTTTATAAAGAAATCTCTATTTTATAAGGATAGATCAAGGTTATTTTGCCTGAATATTAATCGTATATTTAAGAGCTTGTGACAACCAAACACATTTATTAACGAATAACGCAGTATATTTTAATATAACCAAACCCAATAATCAATTATTAATATCGTATATTGTAAAGTGTAAGGCAATCTGACCTATTAATACCTATTAATATACCAGCTAACTGTCCATAAATGATCATTAACTCTGATCGGTATATTTCATATAGTACATAAGTCCCCAAAGCCCAAGCAAACTCTTTATTGAAAGAGGTGAACAGGGACTATTATGAACTAAAGAAAGGTCGCTCACGTTGTGTTTAGGGAGTCTATTTTCGAGGCGCTTTAAGTCTTCATTCCTCTACGCACCTAGCGACGGACTCTAGGAGTTCTCTTTGGAATCTTTTCCCTAGGTTGAGCGAGAAGCGTTAGGAGTTCTCTTTGTAATTTTTTCCTAGCTTGACCGAGAAACACTAGGAGTTCTCTTTGGAACTTTTTCCTAGGTTGAGCAGTAGACACTAGGAGCTCTCTTTGGAACCTTTTCCTGTGCAAGATATTTTCACTCAAAAAATTATGCGTGAAAAAAAAATTAAACGCTTCAATATTTTATAATTTATTTTTATAATAAAGAGCTATTAGAACGTGACAATGTTTCCTAAGTTGAGTAATAGGCGTTAGGATTTCTCTTTGGAACATTTTCCTAGGTTGAGCAGTAGACGCTAGGAGTTCTCTTTGGAACTTTTTCCTGGGTTGAGTAGTAGATTGTTAAAAGGCTTTTGGTCGCACAAAAGTCAACAAACCTAAATTTCCCATTAATGTAGTATAGGGACAACCTAGGGTATCAATCCAAGGACTTGGTTCTTATTAAGTTTAGAATTGTAGAACTAAAACCTATTTAATTATTTACTAAAACTAAAACTAGGTGGGGAAAGAAAATGAATTATTAAAAATAAAAGAAACTAAATGCAAATGCATGATTAAACCTATCTAAATGATGTATTAAAAAATAATAAAGAAAACAAATGCCTAATCCTAGAAAGCATATGCAATGAAGGAAGGATGTATAAAACTTAATAAGCTAAAACCTGAATATGGAAAACCAAAGAAATTAAAAGATAAATGCATGAGAACCAGTAAATGCATGACTATGAATTGAAAATGCAACGATTAAAATGAGAAGAAAATCAAACTCTAATTGGTATATACAATGCTAACAATCAAAACAGAATAACACAATAAAAGAGGAGTAACCAGGGAATAATGGGCAATGGCTGAAATCAAAATTTAATATGCAAGTGATGTAGAAATCTGTAAAACTAAGTAAAAGCAATTAAAATCGAAGGCTCAGAACAAAACAAAACAACCCAGAATTGATTACTTGATCTATTTGATACATGTGAATCTCAATCTGTCTCAAGAAGACATCTTGGTTAGACAAGCCCACTTTGGGGTCTTGCAAACTCTAATATAGAGGCTGAATAATGCAGATTCTCATTCACATTCTCAAATGGATTAAGTAATTAATCTGAAGTTGACTAAAACTAAAACATCTAAACACCGTAGCACAATATGAGCAATATCTACTTAATGGGAACCTAACTCTAAGACATAAAAGTAAAGAAACAAATTTAAAACAATACTAGATGCAGATTCGCTAATCAACAATGCTGGAAACCTAAAAAGAATGAAACAGATCCCTAAAATGTTATTTCTAATCATGCAATAGCCAAATCAAATGCTAGAATCATAAAAGAGAAATGAAAAATCCTAAATAACTCAGAATATAAAACTGAAATGTAAATGTTTCGACTGTGTGCGGGCGGACCCTGTTAAAACACACCTGAATGGACGGACGACTGACGGGAAACGCTGGAGCCGGGCGGACGAACGGTCGCGAATACTGGAGACGGGCGGACACAAGGCGGACGGGCGGACGACGAAGATGAACGAACGGACGACTGATGCCGAACGCTGAGGCCGGGCGGATGAGCGGTCGCGAACGTCGGAAACGGGCGGACACCTTCAGCTGGATCCCACGAACCGAAGCAAGCTTCACTGGCGGACGAAACCAATCCGGACGATCGCTCTGTGGTACAAACCGGGCGGTCGTCTTCCAATCCGGACGCTCGCTCTCTGCACCAAACCGGACGGGCGTCCTCCCCTCCTGGCGGATGATCCTCTGCTTTCAACTCCAAGCTGGGCGGGCGTCCTCCCTCTCCTTGGCGCTGCTCCCCCCTCCCAGTTGGGGAGGGGCCGGGTACCTGCTAAAGGCACTCCGACGCTCAAGTCAGTATTATGACAGAGCGATTGTAATGTGTGTATGCATCGTTATTCAAGTCAGTCTAGAGTTCATACCTGAGACCTTTATTTATAGCGAATTGTAATGGGCTTTTACCTTTTGGGGGCCTGGGGACGGCCCAATAATACCTTAATCTTCGTTAAGGACTTTAATGTGTCATTAGCATTTAACCGTGTAATCAGCAACGTGCGTCGGTTGGGAATGATGGTCGGTCAGGGATGTTACCTTAGGTGGGCGTCCTGCTCTCGGGCGGACGTCCAATCCTTGGACGAACGTCCAGCTCTTGGGCGGTCGTCCACTCCTTGGGCGGTCGTCCACTCCTTGGGCGGATGCCCAGCTCGTGAACGCATATCAGATTATTGGGCGAACCGGCGGATGACGGACGTCCTTGGACGGACGTCCGGTTCCTAAGGACGTTCGGTCCAGACTGTTTGGCGGACGTCCGGTTTATTGGGCGGACAGGCCAACTAAGGCGGACGTCCACTTCTTGGGCGGTCGTCCGCTCTTTGGGCGGACGCCCAGCTCTTGGGCGGACGTTCTACTTTGGGTAGACGTCCTCTATCGGTACATATGGCGCCGTCTATGTGGGCGTCCTTCCGTACGGCATCCGGCACCTCTGGTACATAAGCCCCCCAAGTCCTAGTGCACGTAGTGTGCGTAGGATTATGAATAAGCATCTAAAATAAGAAAAGATTTGACGCCATGGTTATACATTTTTCCCAGACGTTTCGTCCCTCGGCATTTTCCTGAAGAACACTTTTTGTGAGTGTAGAGAGTGCGGTGTTATCTTGTGGTGATAAAATTCCATGTGAGTTCTTCAAATTTTCTCTTACAAACAGGGGTTCTACCCGGTTGGCCGATGGGCATTTGGCCATTTAGGTGACGCTCTGCACTCCCTGGTACATACGTTCTGCCTTGGTTGGCTGGACGCTCGCCACATTGGACGGGCGTTCCATCTTGGGCGGACGTCCAAATGGCTGGACGCTCGTCCTGAATTCCATCTTTGGGCGGACGGCCCCTCTTTGGGATGACGTTCTGTCTTGGTTGGCTGGACGCTCGCCATCTTGGGCGGACGCTCGTCATTTTGGACGGGCATGCCATCTTGGGCGGACGTCCGCGGACGCTCGCCACATTGGACGGGCGTTCCATCTTGGGCGGACGTCCTTGGACACTCGCCACATTGGACGGGCGTTCCATCTTGGACGCCCCTTCTTGAATGGTTGGACGCTCGTTCAATCTTTGGGCGGACGTGCTGCTTTAGATAGACGTCCGGTTCTTGTGTTATGCAAGTCGTCCAGGGTGGGCGCTCGACTTTGGTACTCAACAGGGGTGAACGCTCGGCCTTGTGGCGCTCGAGCGGCCTTGGTCCTGATTGCCATTTTGGGGGGCGGCCTTGTTATCCGTTCGCTCGGTCTATGCTGGGAGGACTTATCAGTACAGTAAAATTGCTTAATGATAAGGTAGGGAAGTAAACTCAAATGCAAGAAACAATTAAAAAGCATAATTGTAAAAATTGGATCAAGAAGAAAACATCAGATTTCAATTAAAATTCAAGAACAAAAGTACAAGATATCGGAATCACCAAGAAACCCATGCCCTATCACCCTCATGAGCTCCCCAGAAAAATCCAGTGAAGCCAAGAACGTATATACTTTTACAAAAGCTTAAAGTCTAAACTAAAGCATGAAATTGAGAACCCTGTAAGTAGCGTCTGTTACCCACTACCCGTGTTTATACTTTACAAGACTTCCCTTTATATAGGGAAAGTCAAAAATTGAAAAAGAAAGAAAATGGGGAAAGGGGGAGGAATCACCAACTAACTCGGAAGCTTCTCGGTTCTTCTTCTCCAACTAACTCTGAATTACTTTGCTTCCAGCTCAGCACTTGGATCAGCTCTGTCATCCTTCCGATCATCCTTCTGGTCCGATTAGCTTTTGGGCCGTCTTCCTTTTGGGTCGCAGCGCTTTTGATGATCCTCCCAATCGAACCTTGAAATGCTTCTCTGCTTCGTCTTTTTGCTGGCTCATGAACCCTAAGTCGAGGGTTGAGAAAATCTGGGAGAAAATCCCCAATTTTGTTTTTAGCTTCTCTGCTTAGAATTATACGCGATTTTGAACCCCTTCTAGCTTTGCCTTCCACGCTGCCTTTCATTAATCTCTTCAAAAGGGCTTCAACCCTTTCCAGCGGAGCAGCCCATCCCTATAGCAGCAACCCAAGTGACTACTTCATCCCAATCAACCAAGGTGCAACTCTTTCATGGCTGTTACTGATAACGGTTGAAAAACCGTTATTTTTATGCTTAAAATTGATACCAAAAGCAACCTTTAAGATTTAGAAATTAGTTTGAACTCATATTTTTGCTTTAGTTTTGTGAATAAGAGAGTTGAAGGTGAATTTAATGGTTTTGTGCAAGATTCCCTTGATTTTGTAGGCTAATTGAATGATTTGAAAGAAGAATTGAAGTACCGAATGATTGGAATGCTGAAAAGTCAACCAGTCAACCAAAATGCAGAAAAGTCAACCAGAATGCAGAAAAGTCAACCAATAAACCAAAATACGGAAAAAGTCAACCAGACGAGTTTTGCGCCAGTTTTCTGCGATTTTATGATCTGTTTGGGCCTGAACCCGTTTTCTATTATTTTTATGTCCTATTTAAAGACCTAGATGTCTTAGGGTTTGTATCTTTGGCTGAGACGAAGCAAACACTCACTTTTCCATCCCTTGAAGGAAGATCTTGGATGCTCAGGCTACCTCCTCATCTTTCTAGGGTTCTATCTTTCATTCATTATTGTTCATCTAGTCTCACCATGAATATGGTGAACTAAACCTTGTATTGTTGTTGGGGAATCAATGTAGTCTTGTGAAACTCTCATATATGGAATTTGTTTTAACATCTTATTTTAAGACTTATGCTTTCTTTCATCATTAGTTAGGGTTTTTCCTCTTTGCTTAAAGCTTGCATTGTTTAACTCATTCATTGCCATGATCATTGATTTTGTCGATATGGGAACGTACGGGGAAATCTAGATCCGGGGAATTTCTCCCAATAGCATATTGGTTGCCTTTAAGCTTCTGCACTTCAGAATTAATTACTAGGAATGCTAGGAATTGTATGAACTCGTAATTAAGGATAGGCCTTCTTGCAAGGTGATTTAGAGAGTGGCATTAGCATTGATGAAAAGAATGATGAATTCCTAAAAGTATATGAGAGTGGATAAGATGAAATTGATAACCCCAATGATAACGGTTGAAAAACCGTTATTTTTATGCTTAAATTTGATACCAAAAGCAACCTTTAAGACTTAGAAACTAGCTTGAACTCATATTTTTGCTTTAGTTTTGAGAATAAGAGAGTTGAAAGTGCATTTAATGGTTTTGTGCAAGATTCCCTTCATTTTGTAGGCTAATTGAATGATTTGAAAGAAGAATTGAAATACCGAATGATTGGAGTGCTGAAAAGTCAACCAGAAACCAGAAAAGTCAACCAGAAAAGTCAACCAGTCAACCAGAAAAGTCAACCAGTCAACCAGAATGCTGAAAAACCAACCAGAACGCAGAAAAAGTCTGACCGAGTGGCGCTGAGCGGAAATTTGGCGCTGAGCGGCAGTTTTCAGGTGCCGAAATCACCGCTGAGGGGCAAAACAGCAGCTGGGGGGCAAAATGGATCAACCGCTAGCGGTAAAATACCGCTGAGCGCCATTCTAAATGGGCTTGGGCTGTTTTTTTGGCACTTTTATGGGCTTGGGCCTAATTTTTCTGTATTTGTGGAATAGTATATAAGCTGTAGGACGTCCTAGGGTTTGTATCTTTGGCAGAAACGAAGCAAACACTCTCTCTTCCACCCCTTGGGGTAGATTGGGAGATGGTGACAACTCTCCTCTTCTCTTTCACGGGTTTTTCTATCTCTTTCATTCTTTCATTATTGTTCATCTAGGTTCACCATGAATATGGTGAACTAAACCTTGTATGTTTGTTGGGCAATCAATGTAATCTTGTGAAACTCTCATATATGGAATCTGTTTTTACATCTTTTAATTAAGACTTATGCTTTCTTTCATCATTAGTTAGGGTTTTTCCTCTTTGCTTAATGCTTGCATTGTTTAACTCATTCGATGCATGATTATTGGTTTTGTCGATACGGGCACGTACGGGGAAGTCTAGATCCGGGGAATTTCTCCCAATATGATATTGGTTGTCGTTAAGCTCCTGCACTTATGAACTGATCATTAGGAATGCTAGGAATTGTATGAACTCGTGATTAGGGAGAAGCCTTCTTGAAAGGTACTTTAGAGAGTGGCATTAACAATGATGATTTGAATGTTGAATTCCTAAAATATATGAGAGTGGATAAGATGAAATTGACCCCCCACAACATATTCATACATAAATTTCATTGAAAGTGTTTATCTTTTGCTTTTTGCCATTGATCAAAACTTCATGCATACATATTTAATTTTCATCTTTTGCATATAAAAATCTAAATATTTCGTCTTTAAGTCTTAGCTAATCAAGAAACCACACAACTAAACTAGGCCGTGAGTCCTTTGGGAAGAACGATACTTGGTCTTACCAAGTTTATTACTTGAACGATTCGGTCACACTTGCCGATTGAAAAACAAGTTTGTGACATCATATTTTGGTGTTCATAAATTTGTCCATCAAATTTTTGGCGCCGCTGCCGGGGACTCGTGGTTTAACTGGTTAATTTGTGTGATTATTGATTATCTTTGACTTTAATTTTGAATTTCTGTTTTTATTTTTTCTGTTTTTATTTTATTTATTTGATTTTATTTTATTTTGATTTTATTTGATTTGATTTGATTTGTTTTGATTTGATTTGATTTGATTTTATTTTATTTTCTGTTTTTATTTTTCGGTTATTATTTTATTTTGTTTTATTTTTCTGTTTTTTTTTATTTTCTGTTTTTTTGTTTTTATTTTTATTTTTATTTTTTTGTTTTGTTTTTTGTTTTTTCGTTTTCTGTTTTTTTTTTCGTTTTCTGTTTTTATTTTTTTTTTCTGTTTTCTGTTTTCATTTTTCTATTTTATGTTTTTATCTTCTATCTTGCTATCTTTTATCTTCTTATCATTTATTCTTTGTATCTTCTCTATCTTTTTGTGCTAACAAATATTTTCTAGAGTTTTGTGCCTAATGCTTGCAGGATGCAATTCGGACAAGAATTTAACTATATGGGCACTCAATTCTTCAAGGTCAACAAAGGAAAGCAAGATATTTCTTCATTCAGGCAGGGCATGGAAGAATCATTGGGTCATGCATGGGATAGATACAAAAGCTTGCTACGAAAAACACCCACGCATGGATTCGATGAAGTGGAAGTAGTCCTAATCTTCCTTGGAGGTCTTGGTTCACAAACCAAGATGATGCTTGACGCCTCAGCTGGAGGAAATATCAAATGGAAAACTCCAGAGGAAGCTACAGAAATCATTGAAAATATGGCTACAAGTGATAATGAACTAAATAGTGAAAGAGGAGCTCCTATTCAACAAAAAGGAGTTCTACAATTACAAACCAATGATGCCTTGCTTGCACAGAACAAGATACTAACTCAACAATTGGAGAATCTCACAAAGATACTTGCACAACTGCCAAAAGAGTTAAAGATTGTTGCACAGGTTCAACCACAGATGTGTGAATTATGTGGTGGTGACCATATAAATGGTCAATGCGCCTTTCCAGTGGAAGCTTTAGAGGATGTTAACTTCATGGCCAATCAATTTCCATACTATCAGGGGAACTTCAATCAAGGGTGGAAACCACACCCAAGTATTGGTCAAGGACAAAGTGGGCAAGCGGGACAATGATGGCCATTTCACAAGCAACAACAGCAACAACCAACCTTATGGCAACAAATGTCTACACTTAATGAAAGATCAACAAGGTTGGAAGAAACTCTTCAGCAATTCATACAGAAAACTGAATCTTCTCAAAAGAGCACTGAAGCCGCTATTAAGAACTTGGAGATTCAAATGGGTCAGATTACCAAGCAATTGGAAGAAAGGCCTGACAAAAATTTTGCGGCTAATACTGAGGTTAACCCCAGGGAAGAGTGTGAAGTGCTAGTGAGTGTAAATGTTGAAAAAGTTGAGTTGGAAAAAGAAGAGGGAGAAGAGAGAAAAGAGAGAGAAGAGAAAGAAGAAGAGAAAATTTGTGTGAAGATTGAGAAAGTGAGTAGAAAAAGAAAAGAAAAAAAGAAAGTGAGAGAAAAGAAAAAGAGGACGAGAGAAAAAAAGAAAGAATCATATGAAAAACCTCTTCCTCATCCAAAGAAGTATCATAGGAAGGAAAAGAAATTTAAGTGCTTCATGGAAATCTTCAAGAAATTGGAGATTAAAGTTCCTATGATTGAGACAGTGCAACAGGTTCCTGGTTTGATCAAATTTCTGAAGAAGTTCAGTAGAAAGAAGAAAAAGAAGATGAAACATGTGCTTTATTGGGTCAAGCTAGTGACGTTAAAAGAGCGCTTGCTGGGAGGCAACCCAATGATTTAAGAGCTTTTAATTTTTGGTTTGGTGATGTAATTTTGAACTTTTGGGTATTTTTGTTTTTGTTATAAGTTTGTTACAGGGTTTACATCTACTGATGGATGTTAGGCGGAAGAGTATCTACTGAAGGATACTATATTTGTATACACCTACTGATGGGTGTTGGTAAGAAAGATTTGCATCTACTGAAGGGTGCTGGAGGATTTTGGGTCAGGCTCGTGACGTTAAACAAGCGCTACCTGGGAGGCAACCAAGTTGATTGATTTTATCTGTATTGTTTGTTTTGATTCTGCTTTAGTTGCATGATAGGGATTGAATGTTTGAGTGATTTGAGAAATTAATTGCAGGGAGCAAGTGAGGGGCATGAGTAGATGGCACCTAGGGTAAGCTAGGAAGAAGAAAAGCACAACACGAAAGTGCCGCTGAGCGGCAACTTGCCGCTGAGCGGTGGTATCGTAAAAGGGGCTTAGGTTGCCCCTTAGCGGAACCCGAGCCCATTAGGGTATTTTTATACCCTAAGTCACGCTTTGGCCTCTATTTTTAGATTCTTCTCTGCACACACTCCTAAACATTTTTCCAAAGGTTCTCTACATTTTTCCTTTCATTCCTCTTTAGAAAATCTCCCTTCCACTCACTGTCTCACTAGTTTTCCATCTAAGTTTGGGGTTGGGAGAGAGCATCATTGATGGGGCTGAGTTTTTCAAAGCACTAGAGCAGGATTTCTTTTATCAATCACTTATGTTTGTAGAATAGGGTTTGATGTACTCAATTGAAAATTTTGTCTATTATGATGGTTTGCTTATGATTGTTGTTTGATAAGTAATGCCTGATGATGCTTTGATATTGATTGATGTTGAGAATGTGCACATTATATGCTTATACAAGTGGTTCACAAGCATTGTGAACAAATGCAAGATGTTATGATTGTGATTATGATTCTAAGCAGGATGTTACATGTGGAATGTGAATGAGCTTATATGTGAGGTTTTGAGCTCTAGAGTTGTTATTGTTGAATACTATTACTGTGAAAGCATGAATGACTTTGCCCAGGTTTTCTATGATTGAATTACTTGCTTGTTTGCATCATATGATCAAGGCCATTTGTTGATAACCCTTCTATTAGCCAAATTCATAAATTGAGCCCACTAAAAGAGAACACTATGTGTTATATCCTTTGAACCTCTAGCCTTGAACATGATTTGAAAACCCTTATTGAAAAGCTTTACCTTGAGTTAAGTAGAAAATATTTTGTGGTATTGACAAATGTTCAAGTTTGGGGTTGTTGGAAAATAGAAAGGGAAATTGAAAGCATTGAGCTAAGGGCTAATAATTAAGTATGTGAAAAGAAAAAGAAAAAGAGAAAGAAAAGAAAAGAAAAAACAAAGCTTAATGCAAAAGAAAGTTGGGAATAAGTAAGAATGGTTGTGTTTATATGATTCTCTTAACTCAAGGGTTTTGTGATCTAGAAAAACCAATTTTCTTGTTAGCCCAGCCACATTATAAGCCATAGAAAAGTCCTTGTGATGATGCTTGCTTGTAAGTGTTTTTGATTATGGTTAAATGAAAGGCAAAGTTGATTCATGTGACATTGTGATAGTAGAGTGAATGAGTGAATACCTCTTATACACTTGTGTGTTTGAGTGAAACACTTTATCTAGTGAAGAAAGATTCCATGAAAATATAAGAACATCTTTGCTTAGTTGATTGATCATTCATGAAAGGTAGCATTTGTTGGATAGTATGTGATTGTGTGAACATTAAAGCATGTGCATGTCTTGATTGAAATCTTTGAAATGAGCTGAATTGAGCACTTACTTATCTTGAAAGAAGGATTTTTGAATGTGGTGAACCATTATATGGATTGATGGAAGATTGAGTTACATCTTGTTTGCTTGAGGACAAGCAAAGTTTTAAGTTTGGGGTTGTGATAACGCTTGAAAAACCGTTATTTTTATGCTTAAATTTGATACCAAAAGCAACCTTTAAGACTTAGAAACTAGCTTGAACTCATATTTTTGCTTTAGTTTTGAGAATAAGAGAGTTGAAAGTGCATTTAATGGTTTTGTGCAAGATTCCCTTCATTTTGTAGGCTAATTGAATGATTTGAAAGAAGAATTGAAATACCGAATGATTGAAGTGCTGAAAAGTCAACCAGAAACCAGAAAAGTCAACCAGTCAACCTGAAAAGTCAACCAGTCAACCAGAAAAGTCAACCAGTCAACCAGAATGCTGAAAAACCAACCAGAACGCAGAAAAAGTCTGACCGAGTGGCGCTGAGCGGAAATTTGGCGTTGAGCGGCAGTTTTCAGGTGCCGAAATCACCGCTGAGGGGCAAAACAGCAGCTGGGGGGCAAAATGGATCAACCGCTAGTACCGCTCAGCGGTAAAATACCGCTGAGCGCCATTCTAAATGGGCTTGGACTATTTTTTTGGCACTTTTATGGGCTTGGGCCTAATTTTTCTGTATTTTTGGAATAGTATATAAGCTGTAGGACGTCCTAGGGTTTGTATCTTTGGCAGAAACGAAGCAAACACTCTCTCTTCCACCCCTTGGGGTAGATTGGGAGATGGTGACAACTGATGGAATCCTACTTGACGTAGTCCTCTTTTTGTAATTTTACTTTTTATAGTTTAGCTCTTAAGGAGCATGGGTTACTATAAATACCCAGCTCCTCTATTGTATTGGTACTTTTGAGCTGAATGAGAATTATATTTCTGAAATCAGAATAATTCTCTCTTGAAAGTCATAGGCTAGAGAGTCCAAAGACTCCCTCTAGCCACCTTCCAAGCACACTCTCATTCTTCCATTTTCTCCAAAATTCCACGGTGCTTTCTCACTCCTCCACGCTGCATCCTTCACTGCCACCTCTCATCCAATCCGCGTCAGTGGCGTTAGCACACGCGTCCTCTTGTCTCTCGCGCCTCAGACACGCACACCACAGTCTCTTTCTCGTTCCTTCACTCACGCATCCACATTTCTCTCATTTTCCATTTTGAAGAAACCTCATCTGCTAGGGTTTCTCCCTCTCAAACGCATCATCATCACAGATCCACGTCTCTTCCTCCGTAAGTTTCATTCCTCTTCATGAATATACATCTCCTTCCATATTTGCACCTCATCTTCACCATTTCTTTTGATTTCCACCGATTAAAACCTTGTTTCACATTCGATCCAGACTTTTCACCGATTGTTTTCCTCCAATCTTATGTTTGAACCGATTAATCGGTTCATTTTGAGTTTTTCCTCTTTTCTAGAGTTCGATCATGATTTTAGGGTTTTCTATTCGAGTTTAACCTTCTGTTTTTGTCTTCTTCGAGTTTTTGTCCATTTCCGCTGCGTCTTCATCTCTCTGGAGTAAGCTTCGAGGAGTCAGCGTCACGTCTTCGGTCTCTCCTCGGGCGTTCGTCCATCAAGTGGTATCATGAGCTTAGGTCGTCCACGCACCAAGAGCTAAGCTATTTCATCCATTTTTATTCCAATTCTGTTTCTGTTTTTGCATTCTGTCCAGTCTTTATTCCAGCACGTTTATATTTTGTTTTGGTTCTGTTCTTCTTAATTTGGAGTGTTTAATCATTGTTCGGTGTGTTTCCATTCTGTTATCATGTTTATCCTTTATTTTAAACGGTGAATTTTCTTTGTTTGAGTCATTTCCAGCTTTAGAATTCAATTCCAGTATGTTAAAGTCATGTGCTCAAAATTCTGATGCAGTGTTTTAATTTGTCATTAAATCTGGTTTTCCTGCTTTGGTTTTTGGATGTGCTTGAGTTCAGATGAAAGTGAATTCATATATCAACCAAATAAGGCAATGAGAGCTTAATCTAGCCATGGTGATATGAGCAGAATCACTAAAACTCTGGTTCAAGTTTCAAATCTGATTGAAAATTCATTTCTGGTTTAAGTTTTCTTTGAATCTGTTTTAAGTCTTTTAAGTCTGTTCTAATGCATTGTCCACCACTGTTTAGTGTTGTCTAAGGTTGCAAATGCTATGGCAAACCATAACAAGCAATGAAATGCATCTAGCATAGCTTGGTTGCCTCATAAACCAGAAGAACCTACTGTTTTGGTCTTATTTCAAGCTTTTCACCGTGCTTAAAAATCCTTGGATGTCTAATCTGAATTTAATTCATTCTAGCTGATAATTTCCAGCTTGATCTAGTGTATTAAGACTTCCTTGAGTCATTTTCATTGTTGCTATAGCTTTTGAATAAATCAAACTTGATTTTGGTGGATTGATGGGGTATTTTTCTGCATAAATTGGCCATAACAAGGTCTGTTTTTGATTTCTGCTAATCCTGAGCTATTTGATAGCTTGAACAAGTTTAAAATGGTGTTTAAAAGTTGCTAGCAGATTTCAATTAGTAATATCTTGGCCTAAGTGCAGAGTTGTTTCTTAAACCATCATATTTTGAGTTAAATTAGGAAGTGGCAAGGTCAATCTGTGTAGCAATCTGTTTTTAACTCATTTTAGAGTTTGAACATGTTTCAAATCACTAATTAAAGTTGCTGAAGTGATTCATTTCGAGTTTAAGCCACTTCTATGGAAAGTTGAGTTTCAAACCACCAAAATCAAGCCAAATTTTTCTGGTGCAGTGTTGAAAACTGAATCTGTTTTGATGATTTGATCTTCAAATTTCAATTTGGATTGTAGCAAGAGCTGGTTCAGTGTTTTAGATTGAAAGTAAATGATCAAAATAAGCGATATCAACTGTTAAAAAGCTTGCAGAACCGTGCAATCCAGTTTCAAGCAGTTAAAACCCCAAAACACAAAATCTTATTCTCTTTGGGGCATTTCATCAAACAGATTTGGAAAATATCAAACAGTTTGGTTTCACATTGATTTCAACCTGTATTTTAGTTTTTTTTTGCTTTATTAATCAGTTCTAGAACCATTGATAAGTTCCTTTTGACGTGCCAACCTGTTTTTAAAGCTTTAAACTCATTGATTGGTCATTCTTGGAATTCTGATTTTGTTCATCAAAGTAAATCTATTTCAGTTTAAAATCCTGGTCATTTGGTCACTTTTAATCTGATTTGTGGTGCTGTTTAGATGCCTATTGGTGCAGATTTTGTGCTAGGGTGATTGCTCATGCTAGTGGTAGCCTCTTGAGGGGTGGAAACTCATATAGCTCTTGATCTAAGTGCCTCCACAGCAAGAAAAAAATAGCTTCCTGAAACACCATTCTACAGTGAGAAAAAGAGTGAAAATTTGGCAACTCCATTAGCTAAATTTTGAGACACAAGCCAAACAGTTGAGTGATGGTGAGATTGAGTGTATATCCTTCAAAAGCAATTTGTCAGTGGAGTGAAAATACCCTGAAACAGTTCAGAAAGTGAGATTTGAGTGGATGCACATGAAGCCAAAATACTTGGCCGAGAGGAAAATCCTGTTTTAGCTTTTAATGCTGAAAAGTCCAATTTCTTAAATCTGACTTGTGCTATTCAATAGGTCTATACAGTTTTTTGTTTTGGAAAGGCAATGCCAATGATCAACTATATTTTTGAAACATCTTTTTGAACTGGTTTTTCCAATTGAAGGTGCAAATTTCAGTCTATCCAAATTGCTCAAAACAGATTTCATCACACTTGATCAATTGGGTTTTCTGGTTTTACTGGTGCTGCTATATATTTTGACCAGCTTGGTTCATTATTAGTGATCAATTAGAACAAACAATTTTCTCATTTCAAGTTGATTGACACTAATGAACTGAGTCTTTTGCTGCTTGAGTAAACTTGATTTTGGAAAGCTGTAGTATATTTGCTGGTTATGGTGTATAACAGTGCAGGTCTGAAACTGAATGGTGATCTTCAAGGAGATGCAAATGGATCTATCTAAGCTGAAGTGCTACTGATTTGACGAGAAAGTAATTGGATGAGTGCAAACTCCAGATTTCTCTGTGCAAAATTGTTTTGGAATTTATCCTGTAGCTAACTGCAGCAGTTCACGTAAACATTGATTAGGCACTGTGCCAATCATCAAGCATACATCTGATTGCATCTCAAGGGCTGAATACAACCTGTTCCAGTGCAGAAAACATGTTCTGCAGTAGCTAGTTTTGGTCTACAAGATTGAAACACCAATGTATAAGAGTTGAATGATCAAAACAAGCAAGAAGGCAGCTGGATAAGTTCAAGCAGTGCACATATGGATCAACAGAGTAGTTTAGCTTGAATTTTTTTGAGTTTTGAACTTGTAATATGTTTCCAGTTTAGTTTTCAGTTTTTGTTTGTAAAAGGCCATTAAGACCAAGTGTTTGGAAGAGTCCTTGGTGCTCTCTCTAATCTTGGCAATTTTCTTTGCTTGCTTTGATTGTAGACGGTGAGTGTGTCTTGTTAGCCAAAGCTACAAGCCTCACCTAGGATTTCTTTTGTTTAATTTTCATGCTCTAAGATTTTGTTCCATTAGAAGTATAGGTGTTTTATCTTTTATTTTGATTGTTTGAGTCCATTTTTAAATTCAATAGTGAATCTTACTTTGAAAATGGTCAAGTAAGTAACCTTAGACATTCTGGCTAGGTAAGACTTGGTATTTAAGCGGCCTTTGGCTCACCTCTCTTACCTGGGAATTGTCTCTAGGTAAAATCTTAAACCTTTTCAAACTAAGAAGCCACTTTTGAAATTAAAAAGATGAATGAAGAAATCATGATCACCAAGAGAGAAATAGAAATGAGTGAGCTTAGGAATTTGTTTGCCCAATACATGAAAAATCAAAATGAAGGTGAACAAAAAGAAAGAAGGAAGGATGAAAGGTATAACCAAGCTAGGAAAGATATTCCATTCTTTGGTAGGGACATTAGTGCTTTAACATATTTAGCTTGGGAAAGAAAAATTGATAAAATACATCCTTTTCTTGCTAGAGATAGTGAATCCTTTGCTCTTAACATATATCTTTCTAGATTAGAAGAACATGCAAGTGAGTGGTGGAATCATAGGCAATATAGTGTCAAGAAAGGTAGAAAATCCTCCATTCATGATTGGTATGAACTAAGAGCTTGCATGAGAAGAAATTTTGTTCCTCTTTCAGCCAAGAGAGACCTAGAATTAATGGGACACCTTATTCAAGAGGGAAAAACATTTATGAAAGGTCTAGATGGTTTCTCTAGAAGGGAAATTGAATTTAAAGAAAAACTTGAGAAACTCTTGGATAAGAGAAGAAAGAGAGAGACTAGAAGGAGAGAAGAGGAATTGAGAGAAAAAGAAAAGAGAAAGAGAGAAGAAGAGAAGAGAGTAGAAGATGAGAGAAGAGAAAAAGAAAAACTTGATGGACGAACGCCCGAGGAGAGACCGAAGACGTGACGCTGACTCCTCGAAGCTTACTCCAGAGAGATGAAGACGCAGCGGAAATGGACAAAAACTCGAAGAAGACAAAAACAGAAGGTTAAACTCGAATAGAAAACCCTAAAATCATGATCGAACTCTAGAAAAGAGGAAAAACTCAAAATGAACCGATTAATCGGTTCAAACATAAGATTGGAGGAAAACAATCGGTGAAAAGTCTGGATCGAATGTGAAACAAGGTTTTAATCGGTGGAAATCAAAAGAAATGGTGAAGATGAGGTGCAAATATGGAAGGAGATGTATATTCATGAAGAGGAATGAAACTTACGGAGGAAGAGACGTGGATCTGTGATGATGATGCGTTTGAGAGGGAGAAACCCTAGCAGATGAGGTTTCTTCAAAATGGAAAATGAGAGAAATGTGGATGCGTGAGTGAAGGAACGAGAAAGAGACTGTGGTGTGCGTGTCTGAGGCGCGAGAGACAAGAGGACGCGTGTGCTGACGCCACTGACGCGGATTGGATGAGAGGTGGCAGTGAAGGATGCAGCGTGGAGGAGTGAGAAAGCACCGTGGAATTTTGGAGAAAATGGAAGAATGAGAGTGTGCTTGGAAGGTGGCTAGAGGGAGTCTTTGGACTCTCTAGCCTATGACTTTCAAGAGAGAATTATTCTGATTTCAGAAATATAATTCTCATTCAGCTCAAAAGTACCAATACAATAGAGGAGCTGGGTATTTATAGTAACCCATGCTCCTTAAGAGCTAAACTATAAAAAGTAAAATTACAAAAAGAGGACTACGTCAAGTAGGATTCCATCATGCCCTCCCTCTTAAGAAAAGATTTGTCCTCAAATCTGGCAATCGCCTTATGAAGAAGCTCCACTCAATCTTTGGGAGCATGGCCATCTTGGAGTGGCCTTATTCTTTTAGATCTAGTTTTCTTCCTCCTGGATCAAACACGAATCTGCAATACACATCAAATATATCTTCGATTAATATCAATCCAAGAAAGAATTTTTCTTTAAGAGAATAAGAACTTCTAATGCTTTGATTAGTAATCTTTGAGAATTTTAGAAGTCCAAATTCTATTTTATCTTGAGTTAATAGTTTTCTTAAAGATAAGAATAACTCAAGATTTGAATTGTCATATTTTGAAAATGTTTTCATGACAATTGGTTTGAAAGAAAGGTCAAAAATTGAAAAGTAATCAATTATTGGAAAAGAAGTAAAGATTTGGAAACCTTCCCTTTTAGGTCCCACAGTCTGTGAAAGAATAGGATTTGTCATCAGTAACAATTTCTCCTTTTCTTTCTTCTCTCTTTCTTGCCTTTCTCTCTTTTCTTCTTTTCTCTCTTCTTCTCTTCTTAATTCCTCTCTTCTTCTCTCTTCTCTTTTCTCTATTTGTTCTCTCTCTCTCTTCTCTTCTTCTTTCCTTTCTTCCTTTTCTTTTCTCTCAATCTCTCTTTCTCTTTTCTTATCCTTGATCTCCTTAAGTCTTGCCCCAAATTCTAATTCTCTACGAAGAAACCCATGATCATTTAAACTCTCAAGAAATAATTTTCCATCATTAATGCAATCCCTAATTAGTTCTAGGTTTCTTTTAATGCTTGAAGGCACAAACTTTCTTCTCATGCAAGCTTTTAAATCATGCCAATCACGTATGGAGGACTTTCTACCTTTCCTAACATGATATTGTCTTTCATCCCACCACTCACTTGCATTTTCTTCTAACTTAGAGAGATATATGCTAAGGACATAAGATTCACTCTCTTCATAAAACCAAGGATTTATTTTATCAATTTCTTTCTCCCAAGCTAGGTATGTTAATGCACCTATGTCTTTACCAAATGATGGAAGATTCCTAGCTTGTTTAAACATTTCATCAATTTTATCTAACCTAGAAGACCTATATGAACCATAAGAAGACATCTTTGTTTTTAAAAGTTTTCTTAATCTAAAGGGTTCAAAACTTTCACTTAGACAAGTCCCAGGTAAGAGAGGTGAGCTAAAGAGCTGCTTAAGTACCAAGTCTTGCCTTGCCAGAAATGTCTTAGGCTACTAACTAATTACCCCTTAAACTAAAATCACCTTTAGAAACAAAGTACACAACTCAAACAATTAAGCACAAATAAAGGACTAGACTCTCGGACTCTAATGTGAAAAGGCTTAGAGTTTAATCCCTTTTAGCCTAAATCACCCCTAAACGTAAAACACAAAACAAATCAATATTAAAGTCTACTCCTATGGTGAAGCTTGTAGCTTTGGCTAACAAGACACATTCACCTGTCTAGCTATGCTAAAAATAAAAGCAAATAAAGTTGCCAAGAGTTTGAAAGAGCACCAAAGACTCTTCCAAAGAACTTGGACTTTATAAAAGGCCCTTTTACACAACAAAAATGAAACTAACAGTAGGCTAACACAAGCCTATTACAAACAAATTAAAGGAAAGCTTGAGAAACTCTTGGATAAGAGAAGAAAGAGAGAGACTAGAAGGAGAGAAGAGGAATTGAGAGAAAAAGAAAAGAGAAAGAGAGAAGAAGAGAAGAGAGTAGAAGATGAGAGAAGAGAAAAAGAAAAGAGAGAAAAGGAGCATTTGCTACTGATGGCAAATTCTACTCCTACAATTCAAAGGGAACCAAAAAGGGAAGGTTTCCAATCCTTTAATTCTTCTTCAATTATCTTTAAGTCTTTGCATGATAACTTCTCTTTTAAACCAATTGCCACACAAATTATCATTACACTACCCTCTTCAAAATATGGCAATTTAAATCTTGAGTTATTGTTACCCTTAGGGATACAAGAAACTCAAGATAAAAGAAAAGTGACTTGTGAAATAGGACTTTCAGATTTCTTTAAAACTATAAAACAAAGTCCTTATTCTAAAGTTACTTCCATAAAAAAATTCTTTCTTGGATTGATACTAATTGGAGATATATTTGATGCTTATTGTAGATATATTTTTGATCCAGGAGGAAAGTAACAAACCAAAGTTGTGCTTCTTTATATCTTCCCGATTTGAGGACAAATCGTTTTTCAAGAGGGAGGGTATGATGGAAACCCATTTAAGGGCATTCCATTCAAAGGAGTATCAACTTAAGCTAAGGCTAAGAAAGGGAAGTGAAGATGGATTGTTAAAGACTCATTCTTAATTTTCTTTCTCTAAGTCTTAGTAGGATTCTCTTTAATATGTTTGTATGTGTTTTGTAGGGTCTAATAAAGCTAGGAGATCATGGATCAACTAGCCAAGAAACTTGATAAATCAAGAAGCAAGGAAACATCAAGAATGAAGAAGCAAGCCAAATCTTCACTTAGAGGAATGTTGGAATCTTCAATTGGATCCATAGTAAGCTGCTTTGGAAGCCCACATGAGTCACATTCCAACCAGCAGCTTGGTTGAAGTTGAAGAAAGCCTAGTGCTCAGCAGATGAGGGTTTGCGCCAGTTGCCACTCACGTTTCTTCACCAGTTTCTTGTTTGATAGGCCACGTAGCCACTCACGTTTTCCTTCCACTTGCACAGCTGGCCCTTGCATCATAGTTAACGTTGTAGATGTGAACCAGGAGCTTGGTTTCTCCTTTAAATACATTGCTCCATTGGTTGTAACCCACCTTTGATTTGAATGAAGAATTGTTTTCTGCTGTCCAGAAAGTTCTTCTTATTGAAGGTCACCGAGAGAGAGCTTGAGAGTTTCCTCTAGCCTCTCTCCCTAGCTAGGCTCCATTACTAGCATATCTCCACCCATCCGCATCACATTTCAACACCTAAAACACTTCCCTCATTTCAGTTTCTCCTTCACTGAACCATTGTTTCATTCCAACCTTATCTTCATCACCGAGTCATTATATCTTCTCCAATCCAACCACCGAACACCTCTTCAGAGTGACTTCCACACTTTTCTGTTCCTCCAATCATCTTCAACCCATTCCGCTGCATTGCCAAAGCACCTCTTCCATTGCTGGGTGCTTCTATGGTCCAAGTCATAGGTGAGCTTGGTTGATTTGTTCCTCCATCCGAATCCGCCAATTCATTCTTCCATCAACAACTCTCCTCTTCTCTTTCACGGGTTTTTCTATCTCTTTCATTCTTTCATTATTGTTCATCTAGGTTCACCATGAATATGGTGAACTAAACCTTGTATGTTTGTTGGGGAATCAATGTAATCTTGTGAAACTCTCATATATGGAATCTGTTTTTACATCTTTTAATTAAGACTTATGCTTTCTTTCATCATTAGTTAGGGTTTTTCCTCTTTGCTTAATGCTTGCATTGTTTAACTCATTCGATGCATGATTATTGGTTTTGTCGATACGGGCACGTACGGGGAAGTCTAGATCCGGGGAATTTCTCCCAATATGATATTGGTTGTCGTTAAGCTCCTGCACTTATGAACTGATCATTAGGAATGCTAGGAATTGTATGAACTCGTGATTAGGGAGAAGCCTTCTTGAAAGGTACTTTAGAGAGTGGCATTAACAATGATGATTTGAATGTTGAATTCCTAAAATATATGAGAGTGGATAAGATGAAATTGACCCCCCACAACATATTCATACATAAATTTCATTGAAAGTGTTTATCTTTTGCTTTTTGCCATTGATCAAAACTTCATGCATACATATTTAATTTTCGTCTTTTGCATATAAAAATCTAAATATTTCGTCTTTAAGTCTTAGCTAATCAAGAAACCACACAACTAAACTAGGCCGTGAGTCCTTTGGGAAGAACGATACTTGGTCTTACCAAGTTTATTACTTGAACGATTCGGTCACACTTGCCGATTGAAAAACAAGTTTGTGACATCATATTTTGGTGTTCATAAATTTGTCCATCACCCAACAACATACTCATCCATCTAATTCATTAAAGTGTTTGTATTCCTCTTTTGCATTGATCAACTTCATGCATACATGTTTAATTACTGTCTTTTGCATTTAAACGTACAATCAATTGTTCACAAGTCTTAAATAATCAACAAATCGTATAACTAACTAGGCCGTGAGTCCTTTGGGAGAACGATACTTGGTCTTACCGAGTTTTATTACTTGATACGATTTGGTCATACTTGCCGAGGGTTAAAAAGTTTTTGGCGCCGTTTTTCGGTGTTCATAAATTTGTCATCAAGTTTTTGGCGCCGTTGCCGGAGACTCGTGGTTTAACTAGTTTATTGTGTGATTATTGATTGTCTTTGACTTGTTTTTGAATTTTGAAATTTAAATTTCTTTTTTTATTTTCTGTTTTTTATTTTTCCTATTTTTATTTTATTTTATTTTATTTTCTGTTATTTTATTTTATTTTATTTTATTTTCTGTTTTTATTTTTTTTCGGTTATTATTTTATTTTATTTTTCTGTTTTTATTTTTTCTGTTTTCTGTTTTTATTTTATCTTCTTATCTCTGATTTTATATCTTCTTCTCTATCTTTTTGTGCTAACAAATTTTTCTAGGGACTTGTTTTCTTGAGTATGCAGGAAACAATGTGAACTAGAAGCAAGAAAACCTCGGAACCTCTTCTTGAAGGCTTAGACGAGAGTAGACGGAGGAGAAGAATCTGTACATTTAGAGAACTTTTCCCTCCTCCGGAAGATCTCTTACAACCATCACCACAAGGTTCTTACCATAGCACCAAGGAGATGGAGAATAATAATGTCAGACAGACTCTTGCAAACTACACTAATGTAGTTGGGCCTCGGCATTTCAATAGCATAGCAAGACCAACGGTCAATGCAACTAATATGGAGGTGAAACCGTCATTAATCCAACTGGTTAAGAGTAACCAATTTAATGGGTTGTCATATGAAAGCCCATATGAGCATCTCACAACCTTTAATGAAATTTGAAATACAGTGAAGATAAATGGGGTGCTTGACGAAGCAATCAAACTTATCTTGTTTCCTTTCTCATTGGGAGGCAATGCTAAGCTTTGGTTGAACTCTTTTCCAGAAGGGAGCTTTACAGAGTGGGAAGCTGTGGTGACAAAGTTTTTGAACAAATACTTCCCACAATCCAAGGTCAACAAAGGAAAGTAAGAGATCTCATCTTTCAGGCAAGGCATGGAGGAATCACTAGGTCATGCATGGGACAGATATAAAAGCCTATTAAGAAAGACTCCCACGCATGAATTTGACGAAGTCGAAGTAGTCCTAATCTTCCTTAGAGGTCTTGGTTCACAAACCAAGATGATGCTTGACGCCTCAGCTGGAGGAAATATCAAATGGAAGACTCTAGAGGAAGCTACAGAATTAATTGAAAACATGGCTACTAATGATAATGAGCTGAACAGTGAAAGAGGAGCTCCTATTCAACAAAAAGGAGTTCTACAGTTGCAATCCAATGATGCCTTGCTAGCTCAGAACAAGATACTAACTCATCAATTGGAGAATCTCATAAAGATACTTGCACAATTACCAAAAGAGTTAAAGACTGTTGCACAGGTTCAACCACAGATGTGTGAATTATGTGGTGGTGACCATATCAATGGTTAATGCGCCTTTCCAGTGGAAGCTTTAGAGGATTTTAACTTCATGGCCAATCAATTTGCATACTATCAGGGGAACTTTAATCAAGGGTGGAAACCACACCCAAGTATTGGTCAAGGACAAAGTGGGCAAGCTGGACAATCAATGCAATTTCACAAGCAACAACAACAACCAACCTTATGGCAACAAATGTCTACACTTAATGAAAGATCAATAAGGATGGAAGAAACTCTTCAGCAATTCATACAGGCAACTGAATAAACTCAATAGAGCACTGAAGCTGCTATTAAGAACTTGGAGATTCAAATGGGTCAACGTACTAAGCAGTTGGAAGAAAGGCTTAACAAGAATTATGGGGCTAATACTGAGGTTAACCCTAGGGAAGAGTGTGAAGTGCTAGTGAGTGTAAATGTTGAAAAAGTTGAGTTGGAAAAAGAAGAGAGAGAAGAGAGAAAAGAGAAAGAAGAGAAAGAAGAAGAGAAAATTTGTGTGAAGATTGAGGAAGTGAGTAGAAAAAGAAAAGAAAAAAAGAAAGTGAGAGAAAAGAGAAAGAGGAAGAGAGGAAGAGAGAGAGAGAGAATCATATGAAAAACCTCTTCCTCATCCAAAGAAGTATCATTGGAAGAAGGAGTTTGAGTGCTTTATGGAAATCTTCAAGAAATTGGAAATTAAAGTTCCTATGATTGAGACACTACAACAGGTTCCTGGTTTGATCAAATTTCTGAAGAAGTTCAGTAGAAAGAAGAAAAAGAAGATGGAACATGAGCTTTATTGGGTCAAGCTAGTGACATTAAAAGAGCGCTTGCTGGGAGGCAACCCAGTGATTTAAGAACTTTTAATTTTTGGTTTGGTGATGTAATTTTGAACTTTTGGGTATTTTTGTTTTTGTTATAAGTTTGTTACAGGGTTTACATCTACTGATGGATGTTAGGCGGAAGAGTATCTACTGAAGGATACTATGTTTGTATACACCTACTGATGGGTGTTGGTAAGAAAGATTTGAATCTACTGAAGGGTGATGACAAATTTATGAACATCGAAAAACGGCGCCACAAACTTGTTTAACAATCGACAAGTGTGACCGAATCGTATCAAGTAATAAAACTAGGTAAGACCAAGTATCGTTCTCCCAAAGGACTCACGGCCTAGTTAGTTATATGATTTGTTGATTATTTGAGACTTGTAAACAATTGATTGTAGGTTTAAATGCAAAAGACAGTAATTAAACATGTATGCATGAATTTTGATCAATGGAAAAGAGGAAAACAAACACTTTAATGAATTAAATGGATGGGTATGTTGTTGGGGTTATCAATTTCATCTTGTTCACTCTCATATACTTTAGGAATTCATCATTCTTTTCATCAATTGCTAATGCCACTCTCTAAATCACCTTGCAAGAAGGCCTATCCTTAAATACGAGTTCATACAATTCCTAGCATTCCTAGTAATTAGTTCTGAAGTGCAGGAGCTTAAAGGCAACCAATATGCTATTGGGAGAAATTCCCCGGATCTAGATTTCACCGTACGTTCCCATATCGAAAAAATCAATAATCATGGCATTGAATGAGTTAAACAAAGCAAGCTTTAAGCAAAGAGGAAAAACCCTAACTAATGATGAAAGAAAGCATGTATCTTAAAATAAGATGTTAACACAAATTCCATATATGAGAGTTTCACAAGACTACATTGATTCCCCAACAACAATACAAGGTTTAGTTCACTATATTCATGGTGAAACTAGATGAACAATAAAGAAAGAGTGAAAGAGATAGAAAAGCCCTAGAAAGAGAAGAGGAGAGCCGTCACCATCTCCCAATCTACCCCTGAGGGGTGAAAAGTGTGTTTCTGCTTCCTCCCAGCCAAAGATACAAACCCTAAGACATCTAGGTATTTAAATAGGACATAAAAATAATAGAAAACGGGTCCAGGCCCAAACAGATCATAAAATCGCAGAAAAATGGCCAAAAACTCGTCTGGTTGACTTTTTCCGTATTCTGGTTGACTAGTTGACTTTTCTGGTTGACTGTTTGACTTTTCTGATTTCTGGTTGACTTTTAGTATCAATTTTAAGCATGAAAATAACAGTTTTTCAACTGTTATCAAAGGGTGCTGGAGGATTTTGGGTCAGGCTCGTGACGTTAAACAAGCGCTACCTGGGAGGCAACCCAGTTGATTGATTTTATCTGTATTATTTGTTTTGATTCTGCTTTAGTTGCATGATAGGGATTGAATGTTTGAGTGTTCTGAGAACTTAATTGCAGGGAGCAAGTGAGGGGCATGAGTAGAAGGCACCTAGGGTAAGCTAGAAAGAAGAAAAGCATAACATGAAATTGCCGCTGAGCGGTGGTATCGTAAAATGGGCTTAGGTTGCCCCTTAGCGGAACCCGAGCTCATTAGGGTATTTTTATACCCTAAGTCACGCTTTGGCCTCTATTTTCATATTCTTCTCTGTACACACACTCCTAAACACTTTTCCAAAGGTTCTTTACATTTTTCCTTTCATTCCTCTTTAGAAAATCTCCCTTCCACTCACTTTCTCACTAGTTTCCCATCTAAGTTTGGGGTTGCGAGAGAGCATCATTGTTGTGGCTGAGTTTTTCAAAGCACTAGAGCAGGATTTGTTTTATCATTCACTTTTGTTTTTATAATAGGGTTTGATGTACTCAATTGGAAATTTTGTCTGTTATGATGGTTTGCTTATGATTGTTGTTTGATAAGTAATGCTTGATGATGCTTTAATATTGATTGATGTTGAGATGTGCACATTATATGTTTATACAGGTGATTCAAAAGCTTTGTGAACAAATGCATGATGTTGTGATTATGATTATGATACTAAGCATAATATGTATATGTGGAATGTGAATGAGCTTATTTGTGAGGTTTTGAGCTCCAGAGTTTTTGTGATTGAATGCTATTACTTTGAAAGCATGAATGATTTTGCCCAGGTTTTCTATGATTGAATCAATTGCTTGTTTGCATCATATGATCAAGGCCATTTGTTGGTAACCCTTTTATTAACCAAATTCATGAATTTAGCCCACTAAAAGAGAGCACTATGTGTTCTATCATTTGAACCTGTAGCCTTGAACATAATTTGAAAACCCCTTGTGAAAAAGCTTTACCTTGAGTTAAGTAGAAAATATTTTGTGGTATTGACAAATGTTCAAATTTGGGGTTGTTGGGAAGTTATGAAAGGGAAATTGAAAGCATTGAGCTAAGAGCTAAGAATTAAGTATGTGAAGAAAAAGAAAAAGAGAAAGAAAAGAGAAGAAAAAGCAAAGCTCAATGCAAAGGAAAGTTGGGAATAAGTAAGAATGATTGTGTTTATATGATTCTCTTAACTCAAGGGTTTTGTGATATAGAAAAACCAATTTGCTTGTTAGCCCAGCCACATTATAAACCATAGAAAAGTCCTTGTGATGATGCTTGCTTGTTAGTGTTTCTGATTGTGGTTAAATGAAAGGCAAAGTTGATTCATGTGACATTGTGATAGTAGAGTGAATGAGTGAATACCTCTTATACACATGTGTGTTTGAGTCAAACACTTTATCTAGTGAGGAAAGATTACATGAACACATAAGAACATCCATGCTTAGTTGATTGATCATTCATGAAAAGTAGCTTTTGTTGGATATTAGGTGATTGTGTGGACACTAAATCATGTGCATATCTTGATTGAAGTCTTTATCATGAGCTTAATTGAGTACTTACTTATCTTGAAAAGAGGATTTTGAATGTGCTGAACCATCATAGTGATTGGTGGAAGATTGAGTTACATCTTGTTTGCTTGAGGACAAGCAAAGTTTTAAGTTTGGGGTTGTGATAACGGTTGAAAAATCGTTGTTTTTATGCTTAAAATTGATACCAAAAGCAACCTTTAAGACTTAGAAATTAGCTTGAACTCATATTTTTGCTTTAGTTTTGTGAATAAGAGAGTTGATGGTGAATTTAATGGTTTTGTGCAAGATTCCCTTGATTTTGTAGGCTAATTGAATGATTTGAAAGAAGAATTGAAGTACCGAATGATTGGAATGCTGAAAAGTCAATGTTAAACTGAGATTGGTTGCACAAAATCAGAACAAACTAAGTTTCCCCATTAATGTAGTAAAGGGACAACCTAGGTATCATTCCTCAGACTCGGTACAATTAAGCCTAAATTGTAGAATTAAATCTTGTATTTATTTACTATCTAATAACTACTAAAGCAAGGTGGGGAAATGAAATATGAAACAATGAAATTAAAGAGAAAAGAATAAAGAAATCAAATCTGTATAAAAGAAAAATTAAGAAATAAAATGCAAAGAAATAAAAAAAAACGAAACCCAAGCTAAAGTATAAAAAGAATGCATAACATAACAGAACCTAAACTAAAATGAGAACTGAATGCAATTAAAACAAACCTTTGAATTCTAACAGTTAACAATGCAAGGAAACCTAAACTAAAACTGAGCAAGATACTAAGATGCCTAAAAGAAGTGGCATATATATGTATCAGAACCAAAAGAGTGGACAGTTCAACATCTAATCTACTAAACCTAATCCATTCACAGGAAGACAAAAATCAAAGTAAGAAGTATTGGCTAAAACAAAAATCAACTTGCAATGAAACCAAATCAGCAACACAGATCACTCTATCCTAATCTATATATAACCAGAAATCAATCAAGAACATAATTTAGAATTTAAACAAAGCAAAAACAGTACCTAAATTCTAACTAATCAAAAGCAATATAACAATCTCAAAAATAGAATTGAAGTCATAGGTGAAATGCACATTGGAATGAATAAAAGAGTGCTTAGAGCTCTTAGGAAGACATCCTGATAATATGAATCCCAATCCAGGGTATTCTATGTCATATTTCAGAACTTTAAATTGACTCTTTCCACTAATTTGTCCAACCAATGTTCATTAACCTATTCATCAATCTAAAATTCTCAAACAAATGAAATGAAGCATAGAACAAAATTTAAATCTGATATACACTAAAAAAAAAGAAATTCGGATGAATCTTTATACATTAGACTCTTCTCTGTCTCGAGAAGACATCTCGATAAAGAATGCTCACTATGGAGTCATTCAATTCTAAAAGGAATTGCAAAGATGCAGAGAATCAGAGTCCAATTCATTTTCTCAGAACATAACAATGGCAGAAATCAAAAACAGTGAACAAAATCAAAGCGCAATAAGAAATAAGAAAGAAGCACGAAACTGCACTTTATTAACACGAGAAAGGAAAATTACAAACATTATACCAGAGATCATTGAATGAGGATGATACGCTGTCGTTTAGGCTATCAAATTAATACTACTTTTCAAGGCACCTTCAATATTGCCAAGTAGTATTTAAGAAAGTAGATAAGGTTAACGTAACCCTGAGTCGTCTCCCAACGAACACGGAATTGCTTTCGAATATCTGACTCTTATGAATGTTATGCAATGCTTATGAATAAAAGTAATGGTTGAAGAGTGTTTAAAGAATAAATAGGAAACATAAAAACAGTTATGATGAAATAGGCTAATTCCACTACTTTTCCAAGATAGATTCATCATTGGTTATTCACAGATAATTGTTCAGTTGATTATTATTTAAGTTTCAAATTAATCAAAGTACATTCTTAATTAATTTGAGGGCGATCATGCATTTAACCAAAGTAAATTCTCAATCAAATGCAAAACCTTACTAGATTATTCACAATAAATTCAACCAAAGTACATTCTCAATCAAATTCTATTGTGTTTAATCATGTCTATTCTTAAATCTCCTAACCAAATTAAAAGATAATCAATCAAAGTAAATTCTCAATTGATTATAGTTGAAATTATTACTAATCAATCAAAGTACATTCTCAATTGATAGTAAAAACCATTTAATCATATGAAAGTTCCTAAATTAAATCAAAGTAGATTCTCAATTAAACCTAGAAACCCTAAAACTCATATAATCAATATGCATGTAGATTCAAACACATTATGATGCAAAAATCTTTGCTTTTAACAAGATAGAGAGATGAAAGACATAGAGAGAACAACATAAATCAATAACCAAAGTAAACAATTGCATTAACTGAACGTAACCTCAGAATCCGTCATGCAATTACAACAGAATAACCCTAGATGCTTAGCTCTCCATGAATGGAGTTGAATACAAGATGAAAGAAAAGTGAGAGGAGTATGAGAGAATAAATGAATTTAGTGAAGTCCCCTTTTTCTGCCTCCCTTGGGTCTCTTTACATAGGCTTGATTGGGCTTGGACTCTGAATAGTTTGTTGATAAGATATTTTCTGTTGATATATTATATCTTTCAAATATTCATTAGATTAAATCAGTTTTAAAGAATATTTCATAGATATTAACTCAATTATCTTATATTCTATATCTTCTAAATAACTAAAAGATTTAAATAATGATAAAATTATTTGGAAGATATTTTCTGGTTATATTCCCAAATTAAATTCAACAACTGAATTTTATCTTTTAGATTTTCTAACTTTCCAAAATTGCACAAATACCCTGAAATTTCCTCTATCTGCACTTTAGCCCCTTCTGAATTTTCAAAATAAAATATGATTTTGGGCCTTGAATTGCCATTTGGACCAATAAAACTTATAATCTCAGCTGCACAAATAAACATTAGAACATCCAAGAATAATTTATGCACTAAAACTCACTTTTTACGTCTCTTTATTTCCCAAATCCAACAATTCCAATCATCACAAATTCACTTAAAATCAACCATTTAAGCACAATTATCCCATCAAAAATTTGAATTTTAAAGCATAAATGTGGGCATAAATATGCACTCATCACACCCCCACACTTATCCTTTTGCACTCTTGGGCAAAATTGATTAATTCCAAGACTTTGTTCTGAGTCATTTTATTCCATATTTGCATTTGGATCAAAAGAATGAGTAGCACTAGACATAGATCAATCATCTAGACATTACTTTGTCATGGACATGCAAATGAAATCACTCTATTTTTCACACATAAGTTGACCTTTTTTGAATTCCCAAGAAAATAAAATATGAAAGATAACACTCAAGTCCATATGTATCTATTCCTCTCCAACACTCTCAAGTGTTTTTGGCTTGTGTTTACACTCAAAATACCCATGTAAGTAGACACCCTTGATATTAGCAAGAATCTATCATTCACATACTTCAGAAAACATGGAATTATTGATCATGAGGGCTTTTTAAAGGTTGTATTGAGGCCAAGGCAAAGGTAGGAAATTTTCTTGGAATTTCTGAGCTTTTGAAATTGATATAGAAAGAGTAATGACACTTGATTTCAAAAACAACTCTATTGCTTGCTCTTTTAAGGAAGATTTTTTTTCTTTTTCTTTTTCTTTTTTTTTCTTTTGAAAACTCCAACTTTTCTTCTTCCTTTTTGCTTTTTTAATTGTTATTTTGTGGGTGAGGTACTCACCCACACACTTATTCCTCACTTTACTTCTAATAGAATCCATTTACTCCTTCTTCTTTCCTAAGGTAAGGAACATATGATTTTTCTTCTCTTTTTTTTTATTTGACAATGACTGGAAACAAGAAAAATAGGCTTAAGGCTCAAAGAGGGTTCCAATGGATTAATGTTAGGACAAGTTTATTTGGCCAAGTAGCTAAAACTAGAAATGCCTCAATCATATCAAATCATGCATATTCACCTCAGTTGCACAACATAGAATCAAGCTAACTATTAGAGTATCAACAAAACATGGGAAAATCACAAAAAAAAAAAATAGGTATGGCACATGGTGGTTCATGCTTAACATTAAGTTCAAAACTCACATGGTTCAAATTTCTTTCACAAAAGATTTAATCAAGAAATTCTCAAGTCAACTCAATCAACAAATCATAAAAGCAATCCACTCATATCAACATGACTCATTTTTTTATTTTTAGTTTTTTGAATTCATGATCATTCCAGTTACTGATTCAAACTCTCAAATCCAATGCAAATATTTATTAAAAACAAACAAAATAGACAAACAAAATAGGGAACAAAATTAATTGTTTCCCCACACCCCCACACTTAAACTATGCATTGTCCTCAATGTATGCCTTATATATAAAATGCAAAGAAAAAGTATGAGGGAACTTACCTCCTTCATGGTGGAAGGAATGCTAGTAGGACTTCATTGGAAAAGTCATCCTGGATAGGAATGTTATCTTTTCCCTTTTCAATCCTACTAAGATGGTCAACTACTACATTATGTGACACACTTCTATCTTGAATAGGAGTCAACTTGTCCTTCTCGTTCTTGACCATTGTGATTCCATATTTCTTGGGAACCACATGTATATATAAGACCTGTTTGTAGCAACTTGGTGTCCTTTTTCTTTACAACCCCCATCAGTTGAGGATTCAGTCTTCCTTGAGGTTGTCTCACTGGTTTAGCATCCTCCTCCAAAAGTATTCTATGCATGCAAAAAGAAGGGCTAATACCAGGAATATCTGCTAAAGTCCAGCCTATTGCTCTCTTGTGGTCTCTGATAACCTGTAATAGCTATTTTTCCTGCTCATCAATAAGCAATGCAGATATAATAACAGGGAGTTTCCCATCCCTCTCAAGATAAGCATATTTCATATGGGACGATAAAGGTTTCAACTCCAAAATGGGTGGCTGCACCACAGATGGCAAACTTTTACTGCCTAAGGTAATCTCAGCCACCTCAACATCACACTCGGACGCCACAGAGGTATCATCTATTAATACCGCGTACTCAATATTACCTGCTTTACAGTTTCCTTTTTCGTCCAAAATTAGGCACGACATATTTGAAAAGGAAAAATTGTTTACCACATCACTTGATAAATCAATACAAAACAAAGAATGATCTTTAATTTGGTGCTTCCCAGCTTCCAACACGTTGAACCGCACCTTCTCGTCTCCTATCTCCATTGTCAATGATCCTGCATGCACATCTATCTTGGTTCGTGCTGTCATCATGAAAGGTCTTCCCAAGATAATAGTTGTTGGACTGATTCCTTCATCATCCTTCATGTCCAAGATATAGAAATCTGCAGGAAAAATTAACTTGTCTACTCGAACAAGGACGTCCTCAAGCACACCTGCAGGGTTAACTGTGCTACGGTTGGCCAGTTGAATGACCACACCAGTAGTCTTAAGAGGTCCCAAAGATAGAGAAGTAAACATCGATAAAGGCATTACATTTATGGAAGCCCCTAAATCTAGCATGGCATTGTCAAAATTTGAATTTCCAATAACACATGGAATAGAAAACATACCTGGATCCTTGCATTTTCGCGGTATTTCAATATGCTTCTTAATCAAACTTGACACATTTCTTCCCAAATTCACAACCTCATTATCTCTAAAACGCCTTCTATTTTTGCAAATTTCTTTCAAAAACTTGGCATATTTAGGGATTTGCTTAACAACATCTAGCAAAGGAATATTGATCTCCACCTTCTTGAAAATATTTAAAATCTCTTGGTCTAATTCCTCCATTTTTTTGTTTCTTGGCTTCAATCGATTTGGATATGGAGGAGGTGGAGAATAAAAAGAAGAAGAAGTTTTAGAAGAAGAGTTAGAGGATACTAACCTGGATTTATCAGTGGTAGCCTCAGGTGATGATTCACTTGGTCCTCCATTGTCATCAATTTGCGCTCCTTCTTTCTCCTTATCTTCATCCTCTTGAGCTCCTTCAGGGTCTTCTACTTGCTTACCCGTTCTCAAAGTAATAGCACTTACATTTTGCGGGTTGATCACTGTTTGTGTAGGTAGTTTATTTGACTCCGTAGCCTCTAATTTTTCCACCCTCTGAGTCAACTCTACAATTGATTTCTTGATTTCTGAATTTTGCTCAAGTATTGTTTTCATGAAATCTTGCATTGACATTTCAGGCTGAGATTGCTGCCTTTGTTGAGGTGGAACATAAGGTTGCCTGTTTTGCTGATATCTATTGGAGGATGAATCATGATAATTCTGGTATGGTCTATTTCCTCCAATCATGTTTGCAGCAAAAGCTTGAGATGAGTTTTCCATAGTGGTTTCCACCAAGCTAGGACATTCATCAGTATAAGGGTTAGTTGAAATGCAAATTCCACACTTCTTAGCAATTTGTGGAGTTGAGGTTTTAAACAAACTTGCAATCTCGTCGAGTTTGCTTTCTAGCTTATTCAATCTTTCATCTATCCTCTTTCCATCAACTACACCATTATCAATTTCATGCACTCCTTTCAACAAAGTCACTGAATTTTCTCTTGTGACATACTGTTGATTGTCTACTGCCTTCCGTTCTATTAGATCTATACCATCTTCTGGTGACCTGTCTAAGAAAGACCCTCCGCTTGCAGCATCTGCCCATGACCTATCAGTAGGACTTAAGCCTTCATAAAAGCTTAGAATAAAATCTTCCATTTGGAGTTGAGGGCATGAAGAACATAGTTTCTTGAATCTTTCCCAATATTCACTAAGATTCTCTCTATCTCTCTGTCTTATATCTTGAATTTTTCTGCGGATAGCTGATAATATGGATGCAGGAAAATACTTCTCAAGAAAGAGTCTTTCAATAGTTTCCCAATTTGTAATCCGTGCAGAGAGATAATACCACCAATCTTGAGTTGCGCCTTGAAGAGTAAAAGGAAAAGCTCTCATTTTAAGGCTTTCTATTGTGATCCTAGAAGATCTAAAGTTTTCACACAACATGTGAAATTGTCTCAAGTGCTTGTGTGGATTCTCCCTTGATAACCCATTGAACTTTGGTAAGACATTTAACAGGTCAAGTCTCAGCTCCCACTCCTTATTAGGATATTCAATGTTACTTCGAATAGTTGTATTGTGGGAGGTGGCTAATTGTTGTTACCAATAAGGAGTACTGGTAAAACCTGAAGATGTGTTTTGATGATGCTGCAACTTATAGATTTTGGATGTAGTAGGAAAATATTTAAAAAAAACAACTTGTAGATTTTGAATGTAGTAGGAAAATGTTAAACATTGTAATTTTTACTAGTATAATCGATTATGGTTAAGTAATAATCGATTATCACAAGTCATACTTGAATAATCGATTATCACTTCATATAATCGATTATCACGTTTTTGAAAACTCTATAATGGACTTGAATAATCGATTATCACTTACAATAATCGATTATTCATGGCAGTTGGGAGCTGACCTTTGGCATTCAGTGTACTTGGCTATATAATTTGATTTGGAGAAATCAGAAGGTAACGTTTTTTTTTAACTGAGAAAGCTTAGAACACTATGTGTCAGAGGAACGTTCTTAGAGAGCTTTTTGTTCATTGTTCCCTTACTTGGTCTTGTGAAAGGAGAGGCTCGCGTATCGTGTGTCGATAGTCGGAGCAGACTCTCTTCAAGTTAGCAAGGTGCTCTGTCTGGTCTTGTGAAAGGAGAAGCTTTCGAATCGTTGGTCGATTGCCGGAGCGGTTCTCTTCAAGTTGGTAGAGTGGATCTTTTCGTTTTATTCCTGTTCATTTGATTGTAATCTGTTAAACCATTTTTAGTAGAACTGTTAATCACTATTTATAGTGATTAACGACTAGAAGTAGATTCTGTTGAATCGAACCAGTATAAAAATATCTGTGTGATTTTTCTATTCCCTACACTCATATTATTTTACGTATATCAACTGTTTGATTAATTTTCTGAAAGAAAATTATTTTTACTAAAAGGACTAAATTAATTTTAATTGTGATCGAACACGCTTTCGGCTCTCTGAGTTTTAATTCCGCTGTGCTATACTCTTCGAAAAATACCCCCTCCGATACCAACAATTGTCTGATGGTTCTTTGTGCCATATTGTTTGGGTTAGGATCAAGTAAAGGATTGGATGGTATGTTTGTGATTGGAGATAATGAAGGTGGAATGACTTCAGATGTAGGAAGTGTTCCCTCAGTAGAACACCCAAATTTCAATCTTCTCCGCAGCTTACGCAAATTCCTTTCAACTTCCGGGTTAATTTGATAAAATTCTCCCGGGTTAGCTCTGGTCATGCACTACGCAATCTACTGGAAGTTGTTTCTATGTTACTTCTATTTTTTACCTTTGTTCTTGCTTTAGAGAAAGATTTCAAATAAGAGATAAGAGAGACTTGTTGGGTCCACTCCCAGGAAAGAGAGGTGCGTCACAATGGACAACTTAAGTAAGTCTTTCCTAGCCAGAGTGTATTCAAACTAGCCTCAAGTATTTCTCAAGAGAAATTCTTAATATAAACAAGAACAAAGATTTTTGCTAAACTAAGAATGACTAAAGACTACAAAATAACTCAAACTAAATTAAATGTATGTGCGTTAAAAAAATAAAGATAAAAATTAAAAAAATATATAAAATAAAAAAAATAAAAAAAATAAAAGAAAAATCAAAATAAGAATCAAAATATTTAAAATACTAACCGTATTCCCCGACAACGGCGCCAAATTTGATACGCTTTCGTTCAGGCTATCAAATTAATACTACTTTTCAAGGCAACTTCAGTATTGCCAAGTAGTATTTAAGAAAGTAGATAGGGTTAACGTAACCCTGAGTCGTCTCCCAACGAACACGGAATTGCTTTCGAATATCTGACTCTTATGAATGTTATGTGTAACATCCCAAAAATACAGTAATAAAACCATATAATAGAGTTGATTACATTTCATAATAAACAGTTCAGTCTTACACTAATAAAACGTTCAAAACCAAACGGAGTTAAGTACAGAGTTGATTACAATTTCACAGAAATAAGAAAAAAATCAGGATCGAACGGTTTTACAAAACAATTACCGAACGATCAAAACGAAACATCTAACATCTAAATTAACCGAGCGACCTAAGGTTCGGCCTTAACTTCAACATCCACCAGATTCTCTTCTTGAATCACTTCTTCCAACAATGCGTCCCCTTTTGCTCACATCCACATGGATGATCATTGCAATTGACAAGACGGACGTACATGGACGAGACAACACAAGAAAACAACAGGGTAAGCTTATGTAATTTAATTCATACATCAACATATAAAGTAAACATTCCAATACTCAAGAAACATTTCAACGTACGTATCATACCAAGCCTATCACTAGACTGACCGTCCGGACTATATGAATCTGTGTAGCTACAAGCGTTCTTGCACCCGGGTGATGTAGTAACTGGGATACACTCAACAGCTGCCACCCGAGGTTAGCCCTATCCAAAGTACCCCTAAGGACTAGGACCTCCTGCCGTTCCCACACATGACCTACCCTCCTCTACGTGAGGATGAGTACTCATGGAACATCAGGATGAACTGCCAGCATTAGCATAACCACAGTCATACTTTACCAATTCCAATATTCAATACATGAGTCATTCCTCCCCGGAACGCTCGTTCAAAATCCACAATCGTTTAATCATCTCATATACTATTCATCCTTTATAATCTTTCACTTTATTATCACTTTCATCATCAGTTACAAGGACATTAAATAACGAACATTCAGCCCTCTTCAGAACGAGGACGAACGATAAGAAAGAGACCGATGATTCCCCCGTTCAGAACAGAATAAGACTAAGAGAGTTACTTTTGGATTTAAGAAACGAGCCGAGTAAAATAGTGCAATATGTGACGACCGGTATTTACCACGTGAGTCAGTTAAATGAACTGACTCTCTTGAGTTCAAACCAATACTTAAGGAATAATTCAAGTATGGAGGCCTTAGGCCGGATCCAATGCAAGAAGAATAATCAAGATGTTAAGGACTATATTTAGAATAGTTCACATACGGAAATCCAATGCCAGTAAATGACCGAACATGGAAAAAAGAAATATTACTGAAGTTGGACGAACGCTATTTTATCAAGATTGATTATACATTAGTACGAGCGCTTGGTGTAAGACCGAGCACTACTCAGTACAAGCGCTAGGTGTAAGACCGAGCACTACTTAGTACGAGCGCTAGGTGTAAGACCGAGCACTACTAATCTTAAAGTACGAGGGTATATATATGTATTACTTTATTTCGAATATCCGGATATAACTATGCTGGGCCGAACGCTCCAGCCTAGTGTTTCCCATGAGGACGCTCGTTCTCGAATAGAATTCTCTCCAAATGAAAGAATTCCATTTTAAAACAGTTTACTAGAAAAACCGAACGGTAGGGGACCGTTCGATGACGAACGTACATTATCATAGTGAGAATTTCATATTCAGATTTTCATTTATTTCCAACTCAAGTTTCAAGACATCAGTTTATAACCTTATAACTTCACATCAAAATCAATTTACATACTTTATAGAATCCATATTGACAATTCATACTCCAAATTGATTACTCATATTCACATTCATATACTTCATACATATCAACCATCATCATAAATCTCAACCAGCATGCATCATATTCATTCATTCAAACAACGGACGTTCATACACAACAACTACATACAGATTAAATTAAATAAGCTTCCCTTACCTGGATTTGTGAAAGAACGTCCTACAGACTACAACTTTGGTTCGTCAACTACAACTTCTACCCTCATGTTCACTTAACTCTTCCAACTAAACCGAACCACATGAGAATCAAAAGTAACTTAGACTATACCCTTGCATGCAACCAGAACCTGGTCTTGCATGTAACAAAAGAACGCACGACTAAGAAGAGAAACTTACCAGCTCAAACTTGAAACTTGTTCGGTTTAAGAGGAAGCTTGGGACGCCGGGAATACTCCTACGGTGCCTGAACAGTGATCGGAGTAGAGAAAGGTGAATTACAGTAGAGAGAAGGGGAAATTTCTAGAGAGAAGAAGGAGGAAATGGAAAGTCAGAGTTTGGAAGGAGAAGGTGCGTGCAGAAGAGAATGGGCAGGGTTTTCAGAAAAATCATTTTTCGTTTACCCCACGTCCAAACGGTCGTGCACTCTCCTGTCGACACCTGCACTCCACTAACTGACTTCCGAATCTTCCATCCTTGACACCTGGCGTTAGTGCATCAGAGTTTGAGTGCGTTTTTAATGCATCTGAGCAGGGGTTTTGGGGTGCATTTAATGAGATTAAACAGGTGGGGTTTGGGTGCATTTAATGAGGCCTGACATTATGCAATGCTTATGAATAAAAGTAATGGTTGAAGATTGTTTAAAGAATAAATAGGAAACTTAAAAACAGTTATGATGAAATAGGCTAATTCCACTGCTTTTCCAAGATAGATTCATCATCGGTTATTCACAGATAATTGTTCAATTGATTATTATTTAAGTTTCAAATTAATTAAAGTACATTCTTAATTAATTTGAGGGCGATCATGCATTTAACCAAAGTAAATTCTCAATCAAATGCAAAACCTTACTAGATTATTCACAATAAATTCAACCAAAGTACATTCTCAATCAAATTCTATTGTGTTTAATCATGTCTATTCTTAAATATCCTAACCAAATTAAAAGCTAATCAATCAAAGTAAATTCTCAATTGATTATAGTTGAAATTATTACTAATCAATCAAAGTACATTCTCAATTGATAGTAAAAACCATTTAATCATATGAAAGTTCCTAAATTAAATCAAAGTAGATTCTCAATTAAACCTAGAAACCCTAGAACTCATATAATCAATATGCATGTAGATTCAAACACATTATGATGCAAAAATCTTTGCCTTTAACAAGATAGAGAGATGAAAGACATAGAGAGAACAACATAAATCAATAACCAAAGTAAACAATTGCATTAACTGAACGTAACCTCAAAATCCGTCATGGAATTACAGCAGAATAGCCCTAGATGCTTAGCTCTCCATGAATGAAGTTGAATACAAGATGAAAGAAAAGTGAGAGGAGTATGAGAGAATGAATGAATTTAGTGAAGTCCCCTTTTTCAGCCTCCCTTGGGTCTCTTTATATAGGCTTGATTGGGCTTGGACTCTGAATAGTTTGTTGATAAGATATTTTCTGTTGATATATTATATCTTTCAAATATTCATTAGATTAAATCAGTTTTAAAGAATATTTGATAGATATTGATAACAGTTGAAAAACTGTTATTTTCAGGCTTGAAGTTGATACTAAAAGCAACCTTTAACACTTAGAAACTAGCTTGAAATCATGCTTTTATTCATATTTTCAAAAATAAGAGAGCTGGACAGGTTTATGCTTGATTTCAGTGTTTTTGTGCAGGTTTTAAGGTGAATTTGGTGAAAGAAGTGAAGAAGGAGAGAGATGAAATCAGAAAAGACATCAAAAAGTGCAAAAGGAGAAGCCGCAACTGTAGCTCAGCGACAGTTTATCGCTAAGCGACACTCAGAAGCTCACGGGGTATCCGCTGAGGGGCTAAATGGCCGCTGAGGTGAAGAAACCAACTCACGCACTTACCGCTGAGCGGTACTTTACCACTGAGCGGTACTTTACCGCTGAACGGCATACTTATGGGCTTGGGCCTAAAATTTTCTGTAATTTTAGAATAGTATATAAGCTTTAGGACGTCCTAGGGTTTGTATCTTTTGGCAGAAACGAAGCAAACACTCTCTCTTCCACCCCTTTGAAGGAGGATCTTGGATGCTCAGGCTACCTCTTCACCTTTCTAGGGTTTTATGTTTCATTCTTTCATTATTATTCATCTAGTTTCACCAGAATATGGTGAACTAAACTTTGTATTGTTGTTGGGGAATCAATGTAGTCTTGTGAAACTCTCATATATGGAATTAGTGTTTAAACATCTTATTTGAGATACATGCTTTCTTTCATCATTAGTTAGGGTTTTTCCT